>NW_028145568.1:6387500-6430000 GCF_977016875.1 Pavona decussata
TCCAGCAATGTCAAAGTTACCATTTTCCCAGCAGAGATTTGGTAAATGTATTGGGCTATTGAGTCAAATTTTTTAAGAAATAAAAATAAGATTCTAAATTTGAGTAGCAAGGAGTGCAAGTTGTTTTAATTTTTATTACTTTGAACTTAAATATATATATTTAGCCAAGCCTAAAAGCGGAGCTCCAATTTTTTTCATAGCATTTATAAAAATCTGCTTAGTGTATGAACGTAATAACCTTACCAGTTCCTCATCCTTTCTGCAGTTATATTTTTAGTGCATATGCAGCAAACTGCCCAGACAATAACAATGCAATGCAGAGGGCCTATTTTTTTTGAATGCTGATTTGTTACAATGGAGGCTGGCTGAACACACCAGCTCTACACTCCGTTGGTTTCTTAATATTGTGTCCAAAAACAACAACTTCTTTCAAGTTCTTTGGAGTTCGACTGTTTAAGCCGGGTTGTTTGTACCACAAATACATGGAAATCAAGTGCGGCAGCTAGAAGGGGAATTCCTAAACGTTAGTTTTCGTGTTTCTTACAGGAATCAACAAAAGCCGGATTATTTGTGTCAAAGCTAAAAACTTGGATAGGATTGACATTTGTTCAGTTGAGAAACTGAAATCAGTCATGACGACCATGCAAGTGCTTTCAACGCGCTACTTCTTCTTACAATTAGCAATTATCCTGTGAAATCGCGCGGAACAAGTATCACCTGATACTTAGCCGACGAGGCCGTAGGCCGAGTTGGCTAAAATCAGGCGATATTCGGCAAGATTGAGCAGGATCATAGTTTTATTATTCAACACATTGATAACAAAGCAGAGATTTATAGCAGAAAAGCTGAACTTTATTTGCCAAAAAAAAAAAAAGAAACTTGTAACATTTTCCCGCGCGCGGACCGGCATGAATGAAAGTGGCAGCTTTGTTCAAGTTTGAATGAAATCGAGAGCGTTTTGCATCAAGCTCAGTAAAAAATTGAGTACTCGTCTTGTGCCCCAATCGCTCCGGCAAGATTTTCTACAAATTTCTAGCACCAAAAGCTAAAGCCAAGCAGTATTTTGAAGCTACGAAGGATTTGTTGTGTCAGCTGGGCCGAGCTGAAAGACTGGAAATGCTTTTCAACGATTTCTCGGGTGAGCGTTTCTTTGTTTACTAAGCAAGCAATTTCACGATCTTTCCTCAGTGTTTTGACAAACGCATCTAGTGCCTTGTTGCTTGCAAGAACTCTGGATCTTTTATGAAACTAAACGGTTTTTCAAGCGGCTCTAGATCTGATGTTTCTGAGAACAATTACTTTGTACGAGTTCCGTCTATCTTTTTGTCTGCCAGATAGCTAAAATTTCTCGAGGCACTTCAGTGAGAGCTTGGATTTTCTCAGGTGGTTTTCCCCATCTCTTCAAGACGAGTCGAGATCTCTGTTTAACGGTTGCGAGAACCAATCTAAGAAAAAACATGTACTGGAAGAAAGGATTTTCGTTTACAAATGATTTGTAAACGACCGTCGAATTACACGTCATGATATAATTTTTTTGTGTAAGAGCAAGTTACCGGCCCGCGGGAAAATGAGTGAAAATTCAAAACTGTGTCAATTCTGCTCCTATAGTAATAATTCTAGTCTCGTCAACCAAATGGAAAATACAGGAAAATAGTCTTTGGTGTATGGTAGAATTATTTCAGAGCTTTTAAACTTGTGTCTGTTTACGAACGCATAAGAGCCGTGTGGTGTGAATGACATGGCCACGAAACAATATTGTACAAAAATTAATTTCTAAACGAATATCGATGGTATCGAGAATTTAAAAACGATAAAAGCATCTGCGTAAAGCTTTAAACACATAACATAAATAAAATTATCGATTGTTGCCTGGAAGAAAGCATTAGTAAAATCCTCTGTATACGGACCCTTACTTGGGGCGTATACAGTCAGTATACATAGTGGTATACGGCAAATATAAGGATGTGTAAGGTTCGTATAATGACCAGTATACGTCAGGGTATGCCAAGAAAATAACAGGACCGTATACATCTGTGGCATAATTCCTTATATTTCAGTATACAGGTCAGTATACATCATGTATACTGTGTGAGTCATAAGGTATACTGGTGTTGTATAGCAGGTATGTATACGGGTTCTAATACTCTTTTGTGGATTCCTTATTTTTCATGGTTCATATCAGTATACATCATGTATACTGTGTGAGTCATAAGGTATACTGGTGGTGTATAGCAGGTATGTATACGGGTTCTAATACTCTTTTGTAGATTCCTTGTTGTTCATGGTTCATATCAGTATACATCATGTATACTGTGTGAGTCATAGGTATACTGGTGTTGTATAGCAGGTATGTATACGGGTTCTAGTACTTTTTGGTAGATTCCTTATAGTTCAGGGCTCATATCAGTATATATATATATCGAATACTTCGTGTATACTGAGGGAGGGCCTACTGAGTATACGGCTGTTATCCTTTAGTTTAGATCCCTTTCATTCAGGACGCTACTTTTTATTCTGAAATGTAGTTTTGGCATTATTATATTACCATTTCCCCCACTACAACCTGGAATATAAACGAAATTTTGGAAACTAAAGAGCGGGACAAAAGATGTTACGAAAGGAATAGACCCCATGAATTAAACGCTTAAATGATGAATAGAAGCAAGTCTTTATGAAGAAAATAGTTTTATTTACATCTTACAGCACCTCTCATCAAAAACGTTCTGTAACGAAACGCCAAGAAACACAAAAATCTAAGGAAAAATCAAGTCTAAATTTACCATTTTTCAAAATCGCATTATAAAACCTGATAAAGAAAAGAAACCTACATGTCATTTTTTTACAAACAGACTGTTGCTATTAAAACATACTAAACTAGCTTAAACTTCTATTTCTTCCCATGCATTGTCTTCTTCGGAACTTTCTTCTGTTTCGTGATCATTCACCTCCTCTTCGGAATCCTCATTGTCCTCGTTGTTTCTGTCAATGAAAGTTGACGTTGGTTAACTCATTGAAACACAATAAACATGAAATTATTAACTACAGAGCAAATTTAATTCGACTTCTATTTCTTTTTTGTTTTGTGCATTGTTTGTTTAATTTATTTCTAATAAAAGTCATAATTGATAAATAAATCGTGCCATTTCTAGTTTTCGAAGAACGTTGCACAGAAAAAGAGTGTTCCGGCCTATTTTTTTTCTAGTAGTTAAGTCCATGAAACAATTAACATACCCCTCTGCCTCCACCTCCTCTCTTTGCTCAAGGAGGGCCTTCCACTCGTCAGAAATTGCCCACTTGGGCGTACTGATTGGCGGTTCTTTTTCGGATGTCTCCCCTTGTCTTGCGTTGGTTCGTTTCCATCTCTTGTTTACGGAGTTCTCCGATTTTTGGCTTCTCTTATCAAGTCTAAGAAAAGAAAAAGACATTAATTTAATACAAGTCTTTCAACAACATCGATAACAAAAGTACTGTGAAAGCTCTATTAATCCCCCGGTCTCTATTAACCCCCTTCTCTGATAAGCCCCTGTTTGGAAGTCCGTCTTAGTAACAAGCCAGTCCTCCCCCACCACCTTTCTTGAAATATGAGATTTTTTAATAAGTCCCTCTTATTCCCTCTCACGAAATCCATTTCATGCGACCCAGTTGGTTTGTTTTTCAACAAATATAAAACTCACACGCAACTGGCGTTTTGCTCCTCTTTATTGAATATTGAAGTTGTACCGTTTTTGTTTGAATCTTGTATAAAAACTATTTTAAGACAGAAATGGTGTGTTCAAGATTTGAAATAAGCCACCTCCCCACCTCTATTAAGCCCTCCTCTCTAATAAGCCCCCCCCCCCCCCCCCCCCGTAAATGAGGAGTAAAATTAAATACAAAAGCCTTCTGGGGGCTTAATAGAGCTTTTACCCTGGCCTCCAAAAACAAATATATTAGAGAAGATTTAGATTCAGTTGAAACAGGATTTTTTCCCTTTTTATTGTATTTTTTTTTATTAATAAGCATTACTTACTTGTTTAGAAAGGTAGTGAGCAATTGGCTGCGGTAACCAGGCGGCCTTGAAATCCAGCCCTCTTCACCATCATTGCTGCTGGCATCCTCGTCCGTTGACATATGCTCTTTTGTAAGTTTTGAAAAGGCGTGGGCCTCCTTTTCATCCTTGACCTGGCTCTTTCTCCTTTCGTATTTCTATAGCAAGAAAGGAAAGATTGTCCTTGGTATGGTTTAACTAAGATGAGTTAGTTATAGGGGGAGTTAGAAGGTAAGCATTTTGGACGAATGGAGGTATATGTCGTAAAAATGGACTATTTATATCTTTCACCGACAAAAGGAAAGCTTGTCAAACACAACGCACTTCAAAAGAACAATAAAGAAATGGAATGTTTTGTAAAATCACAGCCCTTGCTCTACTATGAAAGAGTAATCGTTACTTTAATAGGAGATAGACATTGTCACGGTTCAGTTTGGAAGCCATCTTGGCGGGTAGGCAAACATAACAGAAATTACACTGAGTCTTCGGCGTATGCGAATCCGTTGTCAAAAAAGTGCGTGAAGCTTGTTTCTCAGCAAAAAGTTATATTGCTAATTAATGGTACTAGGCAAAGGTTTCCACTGACAAAATTTGAGGGAATTGGCTCTGCCAGAAAACGTTCTCTGGGTTTTTGAATTTTCCATACATTCATCTGTAATTCTTTGCCGCGGGCTGAAAAATTCCCGGGAAAAAGCCAGATAACATTTTGTGGCAGAGATAATTCCCTCAAATTTTGTCAGAGGAAACTTTTGCCTAGTACCATTAATTAGCAATAAAACATTTTGTTGAGAAACGAGCGCTTCACGCATTTTTCGACAACGGATTTGCTTAAAACCACTGTAATTTCTGTTATGTTTGCCAAGGTCTATTGAATCATGAACTTTGTAGATTTCTTTTGCGCGGACAGATATAAAAATATCACTTACCCTCTCTTTTCTTAGGTTTATTCTTTTCCTCTTTTTAATGTCATCTGTAATTTTTCCCAAAGCAGTTCTGCGGAGGTGCTCGTGGTACTTTTTGGCTGTTTCTGTAAAGAATCAAGGAATTTATTAGTCCAAGTAGGAGACATCTTTTGCGAGTTTACAATGCCGATGATTCAGCTTTGCAGACTTGTGATATGTTGCACTGTTACCTACTTTCAACAACAGCTCGGGTAAATCCTCGCCCCGACTGGCGACAGAGCTCTTCCACAATAAGTGCAGTTACTTTTTTGTTGTGAACACTGCTGACCCTAAAATAAATATAAAAAAGGTATTAGATTATTTTAGTGCAATAAAGTAGCTGGCGTACCAAGCATTTCAGCACGAAGAAAAACAGTGTTTAAAATTTTCGTTTAGGAGAGACGTTCGAAAAGAACATTTTTTTCTTACTCTTCCCCTGTATTTGTTTTATTTTATTTTTTTATTTTAGCCACATTTCCAGTAACGCCTGTTAGAGCTGCATATTCAGAGTGTGTAATTCAAGTCGTCATGTTATTGGAGGATTGCTTTGGATTGCTCTGACTGTGCAGGTTATTTAGTTAGCATTTCTAAAATTGCTGATCAAAGAACAATAACGCTGGGCCAAATGACATTAAATTAACCGACAACGCACGAGGGTTGATTATAGCGGTTTTCAATTGATTGTCGTAAAACCAAAATCCAAGCAATTGCTCTAGCCAATCACAACAAACCGAAAAATTACCCACGCCAATCTTAATTGGAAGCAATTACACTTAAGCGCGGGAAAATGCGCGGTCGCAAGTCGCGATTAGTTTTGGTTTTGCTTCCCACTGGTTGAGAAAGTGGCGCGAGTTTCTCTGGTCAATTAGAGAGCGCAACAATGTAAAACCAAAGCATACGCATTTCACTTTTATTGCTCAATTGACCGCTCTAGTAAGCGAGAATACACAAGAATTAATGCCGGTAGCCGAGAACGTCTAAAACTCGATAAGAAGCCGACAATGCACAAGAATCGATGAGTAGCCGGAAACTAACAAGGAATCATTGAGTAGGCGATAACGCGCGACACTTCATGTGTAGCCGAGAAGCTTATGTTGCGCTATAAACGTTTAAAATGCGTAAGGTAGTGGCCAGGCCATGGGTTGGTGTGCGAGTGTGTCACTTGCTTTAATTGATTGTTTTAAATACAAAAGCGTCTTTAAAAATTACCTGCCAAATAACGATGATTCTAATTTAACAAAATACTCACACTTCCCTTCCTCTGTACTGCTTGGCGGTATCACTGCTGTTGTGCAGCTTGTGAACTTCCTCCTAAAAGCAGACCCAAATACAAGTTGTGGAGCGATTGCAGAATACCCGGCCCACTAAATATCTTACTTGAAAAACGAGCGCTCTCGCAGTCCCTGAGCGATGAATATTTAAATGAAGTGAATAAACAGTCCCGCAGTCCCAGAGTCGATGAATATTTAAATGAAGTGAGTAAACAGTCCCGCAGTCCCAGAGTCGGTGAATATTTAAATGAAGTGAGTAAAACGAGCGCTCTCGCAGTCCCGCAGTTCCAGAGTCGGTGAATATTTAAATGAAGTGAGTAAAACGAGCGCTCTCGCAGTCCCGCAGTCCCAGAGTCGATGAATATTTAAATGAAGTGAGTAAAACCAGTGCTCCCGTAGTCCCTCAGTCCCAAAGTCGATGGGTACTTAAATCTAAGTTTCGGCTAATGGATTTCCTTGTCTCGGTTCATGGATTAAAGAACGAGTTATATTCATGTGTAGCGTGCTTGTTTCGGTTCATGGATTAAAGAACGAAGTATATTCATGTGTAGCGCGACGACTGCGCGGGGAGCAGCTTTAAAGAACACGACTGCGGGACTGCGGGAGCATTTGGTGGGACGGGTATTCTGCAATCTAGCCCAAGTTGTGAAACTGAGAAAAATATTTTAAACTCAAGAAAAATTTCCATAGAAGAGTGACTTTTATGGTTACTCTCGCTATATGTCAGGGGCACCCAACGAAAGTTTTCTCTCAAATCCTTTGAAACGAAATTTTAGTCTATCTGGAGTGCCTTTAAAGCTCTGTAGGTTCATTTCGGGTCGCGCTATAATATTTTTTATCTGTTCGGTCGTTCTAGGAGAGCTTGAGTCTTTTCGAAATTACTAGGGCATCTTTGTCCATTTCCCGAAAACCGTAGGTCTTATTTCCTTTCCGAAAATCTTAGCTGACCTTTTTTCGGAACCGGAAGCGACATTTTTATCAATCCGAAAACACTAGGCCTTCAATTTCCCATATCACGAAAGTTCGAAGTGAAAATTCCCTTTCGAAAATTGTAGTAGACTGCAAGCAGTCCCTTTCTGGTTAGTCGAGATGGTGTACTCATAGCGCAAGCCCCCTTCCGCTCGTATGCTCCAGTTTTTTTTTCGCGCTGGGCTATTTCGCGCGACCTGTCGACTATCCAGAAAGGGACTGCTTGCAGTCTAAAATTGTAGGGGATTAAGGGCCTTCCGAACAGATAATTTACCGAAACGATCCGTTGGGTGCCCCTGATATGTATTAACTTTGGCTTTGTAAACTACGTTTTGTAAACGGGGATTCAGTTAAACCTGGTTTCCAAACGGTCGCAGACAATCGCGGATCGCAGATCTTACACAGGTTTGTGTTCGTCTGCGATCAGTTGCTACGACACTGGGGATAGAGCACTTTACACTCCAGCCAATCCTAACAGTACGGTACATACACTACTAGAAATTCAAGTTATCTGCGGCAGATCTGAAAGCAAAATTCTGTAATATCAGAACTGCGTGCGTACTAAAGATATTGCAGCGAACGAAAATTCTAGATACCATCTGGATCAATATTCTGTTCATTGAGGATTTTACAATCTCATTGCCCACAAACAGTTGGTACTTTTGACAATTTCCTTTGACTGAAATGTGCGATAAAACTTTGCTTTGCTATCGTTTGCGATTAAATGTAAAATAACCCTCTTTGCGATAGCTTGCGTTCACTTGCGGTCATATGAAAACCAGGCTTTAGGTTGTGCCATGACAAAAGTGTCGGCTCCTTTTTGAATCGCAACAAAATTTCTCACCTTGGTAAATACGCCGAAAGATCACAGATTTGAATTTGTAACTGACTTTTTGAGACCTAAAGCATACTATAAAGACTGTTATTCTGACAAATTTAGCGTCGAAGCTTTAAAAATGAAATCATTTCTGATTCTATCGATACTGCGTGCGATCAGCTATGTTTAGTAATTAGAGGTAAACCTTTAAATTCGAAGTTGGAACAAAATCTCCGTTGTAACCGATGAGATTCATTGTGCGCATCGTGACTGGCAACACCGGTATCCAACGTTTCGCAGTTAAAGATAAGAAGTATACTTACTTGAACGACAAGAGATGATTTAGGTCTCTTCCTCTTTTTTGCATGTCCACTGCTGCACCGATCAGCTTCTTCCAAATCGCTAGTTGATAATGCCATCACCTTGTCGTCAAGGGCATTGACTTTGTCCGTCAACTGTTCGATCCGCTCGTTTGAACTTTTCACAGACTGTAGAAGTTCTTCTATCGTTCTTTGGCAGGCTGTAAGACCAGAGATTACCTGCTGCATCGTCTCTCGATTTTCTCGCGAGGACAGTGGAGTAGAGTCGCTAGACCGGCCTGAACTTGAAGACGATCGATTCAATCGGTTGCCGACAGAACTTGCTCTCGAACCCGAACCGCTCGAACAGGTCGGAGTTAATGACGCTGAATAGAAGTTGCCACCACTGCCGTGATTTAACGAGCTGGAAGCTTGACGCATGTTTGCGAAATCAAAAATACTAGGAATAGGAGTCGGAGTTAACAGTGCCGCGGCAAAGCAATGAGGCGACTGATTTCCCGCCACAAACCCATCATTCAAAGCGGCCGCTTCAGCGATGTAGCCAAGCCTTCAGTCGTTGAACGCTTCTCGAAAGAAAAAGTGAAAATGGACAACGAGTCTCCCACGAATGACAAAACTGTACATAGATCGAAAACGAAAAAGCGATTGTGCGAACACTGTGATCGTTTAGTCTCAATCCGGACTTACAATGCGCACAAACGAATGAAGACAACAGTAATATTAGGTAAGCGAATTCTCAACAACGTAGCACGTGTTGTATTTTGTTTGATCTGCTTTATATGCAAGCTAAAGCTGTGGCCGTTTATTTAACATTAACCTTACTTTTCGCTTATAGATACACCCAGTATATCGCAAAGGCACGATTTTCATTCTGATTCAAGTGACCTCGAGTTTGACTCTTCAAGTGATGAATGCCCTGAACCCCCTGCAGAATTTGAAGCGCTTTCCACCGAAAATCCAGAAGGTCTAGGTAAGCTTTATACCTATGCATACATAAATTATAAGCTTACTATTACTTGATCTTTTGATCAATGTATGTAAGGTTGAGTTGGCTGAATAATCATCACAGTTATGAACACTGCTTAAGCACTGCTTAAACATACCTGCGATGATCATAGCCAGGTTCACGCTCTTGAGTGCATGAAGGGTAATCAGTAATCAGGGCAAAAAATTACAGAGAATATAAGAGGAAAAGTTTGTTTAAGAATCGGTCAGTGTAAAATGCAGACTGCAGACTGAACTTGATCAAACATGATAAAACTCAATTAAACGATTGGGTTGGATGAGTTTGATAATCCAAAACAATCGGACCAATAAATTGTTTCACAGAATTTGATAGGTTTGATCACCCATCAAGAAGTTTAAAATTCACCCTTAAGTCACTAATTGAACTCAGTCAAACTATTCAAAGTAAATCAAACACAATTGAAAGAATTATTGGGCTTCGTAACTCAACATTTATGTTCAAACTCAAGCCTGTGATTGAATTTGATTTTGAGTGTCAAATATAGGATGTGGTTTGATTAAGAGTGAATGTCCGTAAAAATCGAGGAAAATCAAAAATATGTGGCCACGGTCAGAAAATCGATTTCGCTCATACTTTGTAAGTTTGAAGGCCTAGGTAAGTAAGTAAAGGATATAAGGTTAGTTTTTTGAAACATTCCATGTAACGGCAGAAAACCACCAAAAACGGTCACCCTACCAGAAGCTCGGATTTCACCACGCAGGAGCTTGAAATTTTACATTTTTCAGTTTCTCGCTACACAGATATTTACATAGCTGTGAATCTTTCTTTAGTATAATTTAATTCATCGATTCTTCCTCAGTCAAACAATAGTAATTATTTTCATCTCTGCTCGTTTGTAAGCGAACTGAGCTCAGATGAAGTAGACACTTTTCTCTATCACGCAAAAGTCTAAAATAATCCAAATTCAGCGAGAAAAAAAGCTGACCAGTAGTGTTTCAAATCCTCTGATACTTTGACAAAAGACAGTTCAGTCATCGATTTTTAGGTGTATGGTTTAAAATCTTTAGGATCTAGCAGAACTTTTGCACAAACCCCGATCAAAGTTTGACAAAATTACAATTCAGCGCCATTGAAATCTACAACTCTACATCACAAGGCATAATTCAATAAATTAACTCCTCGGCCAAAGTTTGTATAAAAAGGCTTTTTAACAACGCTAAAAACATTCTAAAAATATATGGTCTACACAGTTACCACAAACCAACAAACACCAAATTACCACAAGACAAAATTAAATCTCACTCGCTCCCTATATCTGCAGTGTCACGCACGAGCGACTTGGCTACAATAACGAACAGATATTTACATACCTTGATTTAAAATAAGTCATATTTGCCAGATTTCCCAGTGAACTTGTTGAAGAAATAGAAAATAACTTGATAGCAATACAATCTGGAACAATTAAAATAAATTTAATTAAGGATGAGATTGAAGCTTTATCATCCTTCGACAACCAATCGGAAGTAACCGTTCCACGAAAAAAGAAAATATTGCATCGTTCTCTAATTATAAACAACCAAATCTACTTATCCATATCTCTGAAACATTACCTCTAAAGCCAGAGTTGATTGTTGGGCAAATTCACCAACAAACAGAACAACGATGTCTTGTTCGTTTTTACTATTGTCGGTGGGATTTGCGTAGGGATTTGTGGCGGAGACGAAAGCACTAGCTCCTGGCTCAACTTCCGTCACACCACCCAGAAGTAGAATTTTTTTTCAAAAGCCAACGAAGTTATTGGAGATGGTTGTCTGTCCTGTTCAAAAGTTGTTTCGGGTCACTCTGAAGGAGCTGTCAGCCGCGTTGGAAAAGGAATATATTATTTTGTGCCAATATGTTGTTGATGGTCATTTTGTTATTAATTTCTTCCCTCTGTTATCCAATCCAATTATCATAATTCACAATTATTCCACGAGCACGCGTTGGATATGAGATGATAGATACTGAGTGAGTTGCCTATAATCATCCCATATCCAACAAGCGCGAGTGGAATAATTGTTTTATTAAAAACAATCTAGTAATATTGGTAGGCCTTGCTGATTTCCTTTTAAAGAGCAACCAGAAAACAATTTATGGTCGCTTCTTCTCGGGCATGGTATAATGGGTCATATACCATGGCCGCTAAGTCAATCAAAACCCTGGAATTGCATTACACAATGATCCAGTTTTTAATAACAACCTTTATTTCGGTTCATGTCTCCCATTTGTTATGGATTACGCTTATATTATTATATAAGCCAATGTTCCGGTCTTTTTTTAAATAGTTCATTTCAGCTTCGCAAAAAAAATTCCTTCAGAAAGATGTAAAAACGAAAAAAGGGATGGCAAACTTCATGGATTGGAGGAAATAAATTCGTTTCCACAGCTGCTTCAGAGTGACCCAAAACAAGTTCCGGGATAGTGCAAAAATTACTTTTTAACCTTCACTATAAGCTGGACTGATAGTCATTTCCAGTAAATCCGTCGCCTTTTGAAAACACTCATTCTTGCCAAAATCGATTCTTCTTCTGTTTCAGCTCTGAAAAATTTCAAGGCCTTAGTTGAGATGTTTTGTATGCTTGTTACACTGTGTGAGTGGTGTGACGGAAGTTGAGGAGCTAGATCCCACCGACAATAGTAAAAAACGAATAAGACATCGTTGTTCTGTCTGTCTGTGAACTTGCCCAACAATAAACTCTGGTTTTAATGTTTCAGCTAGAGATATGGATAAGTAGATTTGTTTATTAAGAGGCAATGCAATATTTACTTTTCGTGGGAAGTTACTTCCGATTGGCTGTCGAAGGATGATAAAGCTTCGCACCCTTAATATAATTAATTTTAATTGTTCCAGGTTGTATTGCTATCAAGTTATTTTCTTTTTTTTTCAGCAAGTTCACCGGGAAATCTGACACACTGTTTAGTAAGATTTTTAAAGTATGAGTTATTTTAAATCAAGGGATGTAAATTTCTCTTTGTTAGTGTAGCCAAGTCGCTCGTGCGTGACACTGCAGATTAGGGAGCGAGTGAGATTGAATTTTGTCTTGCGGTAATTTGGTGTTTGTTGGTTTGTTGTACCCATGACGGAGGAAGAATGAATCGACTTTTTGACCATGGCCACGATTTCTTTGATTTTGACTGATATTCACTCTTAATATCATCAGGCTATATATGGACAGTCAAATAGTATAAATTATAATCAGGGTGGAAAAATTTGAATGGACCTTCTCACATCTCTCATGCTTAGTAAGGTGGTTAATGCCTCTTAATAATAAGATGTACATATAATTTGTCATGCCATTAGATACATGTGATAGTACTTTCTGTGGAGAAGATTTTGGTGATGGTGAATTTTCAAATGCAGAGTCATCTGACAGTGTCGAAGATTCTCATGTGAGTATATGTTCTCAGGAATGAGCCACATAATAGGGTATTCTCAGTTTTCAGAGAGCAAGATTGGTACATTGCAATAGGAGTGTAATCTGTTAATGTATTTTGAATGCTGGTTGTCATGTCAAAATTATGTAAACGTTTAAAGTCGTCCTTGGGTAGCATGTTTTCAACAAATACATGTACAACAATTCAAATGAGGCCTTTTGCTTCTTAAAATACTTTATACTTTGTCCGAGCTATCGCGAATCCACGGGATCGTCGGGGATGACAATGAGGATGCCATGGATTGGTGAAACAATAGTGTGCTTCTTGCTCTTTGAAAGTTCAATTTTTGTCAATTTTTTAACATAAAGTACATAAAATGGTATCTTGTGGAATTCAACCGTTTAGTCTGAGAAGTAAGACAGGCTATTTGCCCTTGTTACATAGAAAACCCACACTTGAAGTCTGCTATTGCTTGATAGAGTAGCCCAAAAAAGGGTGGTTCAGATGCTTCTGGCATTTAATCATGGTCCCAGCAACTATATGAATATGGTTTTATGTAGCTGAATAGACCTCATTTTAGGTGACAAGGTTTTCATTTATTTTAATAGACAGCCCTCTTAGCTTTTAGTATAAAGACCAACTCCAGGTTTGCTGCACATACAGTCAGTGTCATCCAGTGGTAAACTTTTAAGTACTTAGATAATTGTAAGATAATGTTGGCAGATCATATTCTTCTGTTCTGGAATTCAGTAATTTCCAAACTTTCAGTGAATTCCATGGTATCTTTTTGTTGTCATGATTGCCAAATGAAACTGCTTAAAAACTGCAGCTGCTAAATTTAGATTGCAGTCAATGGATTACAGTTGTTTTGGAGGTCATATTGTAAGATTAATATTAATTTTTTTGCCAAATCATTTGGCAGCGAAAAGCCAAACCTTTGCTAAATCTACTAGGCCTTCTAACAGTTAATAATATTTATCGCCTACAAGTGTTGAAATTCTTGCATTCATAGCATAAAGGCCTCCTGCCTGAAGTGTTCGACAACATGTTTCAATATGCTAGTAATATACATGGCTACAACACAAGATATGCAGCTAAGCATAATCTTTATAAGCGGAACGTCAAAACTAATGTAGGTAAACAATAATGGCAACCGATATTTGGAAAGACCTTCCAACTCCTTTAAAAAAAACTCATACAAAGTGTGTCTGCTTTTCCGAAACAAATTATACGTTATTTACTGTCAGAACAACAAATGAACTAATTTTCTTTTATGCTGACCTCGTAACATAAGTTAACATTTGACAATTAATAAGTTCTTCCTTCCTTTTGCTTTTTCATTTTTTTTCTCTTTTTTTTTTTTTGCCTGCTATCTAGAACCTAAATTAGCCAGGGAGCTAAAAAGATAACCAAATGGTTCATTTAGCTTCCTTGCTTGCACATTATTTTAACTAATAATTAATTTAATTCTATGTATTACCACTACAAGATTGTAAGAATCAACTATGTACATTAAAAAAAAAAAAGCACAAATAAAGATTATTATTAAAGATTATTATTATTATTATTATTATTATTATAGAATGTTGCCTTCACATTTGAGCTTTTTTTTTTTTTTTTTTAAAAATTGAAGTGAAATTGATTTCAGACCCTGTTAGCATGTAAGGTTAAGGTTCCTTTTTGTTGTTGAGAAGAGAGAGCCTGGTCAGTGGTTTCATTAAGGGTAGGGCACCAGGTAAATTATCCAGCTGTGAGCACAACCTTACCTACAAGTAGTTGTTTTCCACTGTGGGCTTCCAACATGACTTGAATTATTGAGATCATTTGCATCGATTTGCCCTCCTGCTACACATCTTAATGAAACACTAGGCTGGTAATACGTATCACCACCTTAAATTCTGCTCCATAATTGTGGTTTGAAGTCACATTTGCTGGGTGGTCACATGACTACTTGCAAACTTGGTCTCTCTCCTCAACCAAAAAGGAGAAAAAGAAGAGAGAGAATGGGATCAAAGGTGACAGAAATTGAGTATGTTGTTGCATCATTTAATTATTCCATTGTCAAAAATTAATAATACAAAAAATTACTTTTCTTTAGAGATCTGGTAGTGATGATGCTGAGTTAAGTTTTGATGAGCTTGGAATGTTGTCATCAGAGGAGGAGGAGGAGGAGAAGGAGGTGACTAAGACCACAGGATTATCAGCGATCAGCGGTGCAGTGGTTAAGCTAGTAATCTTGTTCCTGATCTCTTGGAAAACACTGCACAACCTTTCTGATTCAGCTTTGTCCATTTTGTTTGCCTTTTTGAAGAAGTTGATAGAACTGTTGGCCAGAATCTCTCAATCAAAAGTAATCAAGGAAATTGCAAACTTATTGCCTAATTCCTTGTTCATGATAAGGAACTATCTGGGTATAAAGAGAGAGGACTTTCAAAAATACATTGTCTGTCCGAAGTGCTCAGCCGTTTACAAACCCGAGGATTGTGTGAAGACTATGGCAAATGGGAGGAAAAAGGGAAAGCGTTGCAGTTTTGTAGAATTCCCAAACCACCCAAGAAGAACCCAGAGAAAAACTTGTGGTGCTTCCCTTTTCAAGGCAGTGAGGTCTAAGAGTGGAGAACTGATTTTAAAAGCTAAGAGAGTGTTCTGCTATCGTCCTGTGAAGAAGACTCTTGAAGAGTTTTTGAAGCGGCCTGGGTTTGGAGAAAAGTGCGAAGAATTTAAGAAGTCATCTCGAGATCCTGACCTCCTTGGTGATATTTATGATGGAAGAACATGGAAAACCTTTAAGAATACAGAAGGAGAAGCTTTTTTTGATGCTCCTAACACTTTTGGAGGCATGTTAAACCTTGATTGGTTTCAACCCTACAAAGATTCAGTTTACAGTGTGGGGGTCCTTTATCTCAGTTTTCTTAACCTGCCTCCTCAAGAAAGAAACAAAGAGGAGAACATTGCCATTGTTGGTATCATTCCAGGTCCACGGGAGCCCAGCCGTGATGTAAATTCCTTTTTGGACCCTCTTGTTGATGAATTATTGGACTTCTGGGATGGCGTTTGGATAAATACCCCCACTACTGGACCCAGGTTTTGTCGACTTGCTCTACTCTGTGTGACATGTGACATACCAGCGTCTCGTAAATTATGTGGCTTTTTAAGCTTTAGTACAAAAATGGGTTGCAACAAGTGTAAAAAGGAATTCCCAAGGTCATCATTTGGCGAAAAGCAAGATTTCTCTGGTTTTAATCGAGACAGTTGGACCTTACGCTCCAATGCTGAACATAGAGAGCAGGCATGGGCAGTCAAGAATTCAGCATCCCCCAAGAAAGACCGTGAAGGAAAAGAAAGGAAATATGGCATTAGACTTTCTTCTTTAATTCACCTTCCTTATTTTGACTTTATTTCATTCGTAGTCATTGACCCAATGCACAATTTGATGTTGGGAACCACTAAGAAAATGTTAAAAATTTGGAAGGAAGCCAACTTGCTAGGTGAAAAGGAATTTAAACTCCTTCAAAAAAGAATCAACAAGTTGAAGGTACCATCCAGCATTGGTAGAATTCCATCTAAAATAGCATCAAGCTTCAAAGGTTTCACTGCTGACCAATTTAAAAACTGGGCCTTAGTGTTTTCCACCTTTGCACTGAAGGACATCCTTCCAGATGGACATCTGCAGTGCTGGAAGCTGTTTGTCAAGGCCTGCAGAATATTGTGCTCCACAGTAATACCAAGATCACAAGTCAAAGTTGCTGATGAGCTACTCGTAAAGTTTTGTCAAACTGTTGAGAATTTGTATGGTTCAACAGTTATCACACCAAA
The DNA here is from genome assembly GCF_977016875.1 of Pavona decussata. NCBI lineage: Eukaryota > Metazoa > Cnidaria > Anthozoa > Scleractinia > Agariciidae > Pavona > Pavona decussata. Next base: position 6,404,043 of record NW_028145568.1, read on the forward strand.
CATGCACCTTCACTGCCATTTGTGTGAATGCATTCTTGATTTTGGCCCCGTTTATGGCTTTTGGTGTTTCTCATTTGAACGCTATAATGGAGTCTTAGGATCATTACATGTAAACAACCACCAGATAGAGGTGCAGTTAATGAGAAAATTTCTGGAACTACATCAGCTGGGAAGCATATCTTGGCCAGCAGAATTTAATGGCTTTAGCGATATGCTATCAGAAACTAACAAAGGCTCCCTGGCACTAAGCAAGAGGAATCATCTTACACCAGCTGAGTATCAAGAAAGTATTAAACTGAAAAGCTGCACTGGAAGCAATCTTTTTCATTTGTCATTCGTGGACAAACATTTTATTGAGGCTCTTCCTCCCTACAAAGAAGTTTACTTGGCTGATGATGAGGTTGCTGCATTAGCAAAAATGTACAGCTTCTTGCACAAAGAAGATAGCATTGTGTATGTTCCAAAGTTTGTGCGGAAATGTGCCCAGTTGAATTTGTATCACCAGAAACTTGACTCACGATACTCAAGAAGTGAACGATCTGCCTGCATTCTGGCTCGATGGTATGGTTCAAATCAGTTGGACACAAACTCACTGGATTTAAGGCCAGGTAAGCTGTGCAAACAAGTGTCAAATGTGTAGTTTCACAAAATAACCATACTGCCCCCACAGAAGAGATTGGCAATAATTCCTAAGGCTGAAGGGTTCTCAAAAACAACAAACCATACTGCCCCCACAGAAGAGATTGGAAATAATTCCTAAGGGTGAAGGGTTCTCAAAAACAAACCAACAATCAAACAAATTATTTTAAAGAAATGTATGAAGCTTGATTGGAATTTCAAAGAGGTGGAGGGATCTTAGAAAAATTCCCTTCGATGAGAGAGGTATGGATATTTAATGTAACCACACAATATATTATTTTTAATGGCATGAAATCAGAAAGGGTTTACAAGTTATATTTGAAGATGTATCCCGAAATATTATTTTGCTGACTTTTCCTACAACAATGCCCGAACAGGGAATATAATGATGGTGTGTTTAAACATCACCTCAAGTCAAGTTGTGGTCAACGTGAGGTCATATTAACTTGACCTGCAGAATGCTAGTTATTAAAGTCGCAAAATGGCTATTAGGGGTATAGAATGGTCCTTGAAAAATAATGGGTCTCGGCAAATTTTCGGCGGGTCTCGAAATCTCGGCGTCTCAAACTGGAGTCTCGGAATCTCGAGCTCGAAAAAATAAAGCGGGTCTCGGAATCTCGCATTTTGAAATTTCAATCTCGGAGTCTTGCAAACCAAGTGAAAATGAATAAACCGTCCTAAACTGACAACAAACAATCTTGAAAAACGGCTCAACATCCCAATCGCTTCTGCAGCTTCTGTGAAACATGTAAGCTTGGATAAATTCTGCATCATAAATTGCCGTACTATGCTTTTCAGCAGTGTTAGTAAAAAACACGTTTTGCATCGCGGCATCTCTGGCTCGGATTTAGAAAAAAAGATTTTAAACGAAGGTCTCGGATTTTACCATTCTATACCCCTGCTATTGTGTAGCAATCAACCGCAGCCTTTGTTTTCTCTGGTCCTTGCCGAAAAAATCCTAATTTCTGGAATTTATATTAACCTCCTTAAATTCGTTCAAAAGATTGAATTTTTACATTATCTGACAATCTTAATTCATGTCAGGATACCACATAGACGCTCTGCAGTTTGTTTAGCAATTTTTTCTCAAGTGCTAGTATGGTATGTCAAATCCTAATTAAAGTTTTGACAATCAGTCAAAATTTTGTACATGTAAGTGTTTACAATTATTTTTTTGGTGGGTCCAGAATAAAAAGATATCTACAAGGTACTTAACCGCTACAAATTTGAAAGTTGTGTGCTTTTGCAAGTCAGTCGCTTATATTTCAGGTAAAATTTGCCAGTGCAAACAGATGTAATGCTTTAAAAACTAGTAGATGGTGATCTATAGACAAACACCTTCATGTGGAAAGGTTTAGCAGGAAAATTGGCCATCATCCTGTATTTTTTAATTATGTGATATGATGTGATATTGTACTACATGATGTATTGGGTTATGAGATATGAATGATTACATGACAGGATATGATGACATGGCATGGCATAGCACGCATGGTATGACATGGCATGATGTGACCTGACATGACGTCATGACGAAGTACCATGGCATGATGATGTGACATGGCATGACATAAGAAGATATAATTAACACGTATTTGTTTACATGCAGGTGTTGTACAGTACTTTTTCCAGCATACTGTCACCATTAAATCCCCTGCTGGCAAAATGGTGGACCTCCCATACACTCTAGCCTGTGTTCACTGGTACAAGCTTCACCCACATGCAAGGTTTTATTTTGGCTTACCAATTCAGGTCTGCTTGCCTTCATTTGAGGTTGAGTCAGTGGGAGCATTCATGCCAGTGTCCAGGATTGACAGTGTCTGTGTTGTGGCTGATATGCGTTATGATCTCAAAACTCCCAATGGTAAAGAGAGAGTTATTGTGGCTGTTCCACTCGATGTTAAATTTCATTTATGAAGAATAAACAGTACACTGTACCAAATCAAATTACTGTATGGAACCTGAAGTCTTTCTTAAATCAATGGTATCAACACGGGTCATTATTTTAAAATAACTCTGTTAATTATTACAGTGAAGTAATTTCAAACAGGGCCACAGCATGAGCTGCCACTAAATGAGTCAACACTAGTCTTTTCTCATAGCCAGACCTACATGGAGCAGAGTTTTTGACGTTTGATGTCAGGCAAGTTGTCTTGCTTCTGTTAACACTACATGATTTGATAGTACAGGCAAATTCAGAATTACACAATTCCTCTTTCTTCATCAATGTGTGCTCATGTTCTCATTGGTCAACAAGTTTTGCCCTATTTGAAGTTAATGCACTGTAAACATAAAGTAGAACAATTTTAAGTAGAAAATATGCACAGTTGTATAGGAGTGGAAACTCGCCTATGTGAAAACCAATGAAATGTTTTAAGCTCCTGTTTTAAGAAAGTTGTTCCAATTTTCGTTTAAATATTTGCTGTAGGCCTTAATTTAAAACCAAAGACAGAAAATGCCTTTTTTTCCTTTACCTTACTGTTTGTAGTTGTCACATGTTCATTAAAAAAATGTTGCAGTTTGAAGACTGCAATAGTTGTCTCATTTTAGTGGCCACAGAAGTTGCTGTTGTGGTTTTTTAATAATTGTTCGAGATTCTTGCAGAGCAGAATGCAAGTAAAATTTTCAGTGTAGTTGATTAACATTGACAAGTTTCTGAAATAATCTGTGAAATTCTCAGCTGGGTTCCAACTTTGAGGAGTTTTTTGCACAAAAAATCTTTATTTTGATACAGCTGTAACAAGCAGGCGTATTTCTTTGCAGTACTAAAAAATGGTTGTACAAATAAGTTATTATAACAAACCATCTAAAAATATAATTTTTTTTGCTCAAGTCAATCTAAGATTTTCTTTCTTTTAGCTATTAACTTATTGTGCAAAGTGCTTTGCAATGTAGTCCTTAGCAATAGAGTTATCAAATAAATTTTATTACCATTGTGATAAACTACATGGGGTTAATTTTCACTGTATCATTCATTTTTGTGGGTTCTTGGTGATATAATTTCTATGAAAGTATGGACTTGTCATGATCAAATTCCAGTGAACTGGTGTTCCTGGCACATCAAATCAAATATTTTCGTTAATACTCTGTAGTGTTTCATATCAGAGGGCCTCGTTAAAAATTGCTACCAATAAGTTAGCTGCCCCAAATTACCAACCAGCTCAAATGACCCAACAAGCACAAATGACCCAGCCTGCACAATGGCCCAACCGAGACATATCACCCAACCAGCACTAATGACCCAACCAACACAAATGACCCAACCAGCACAATTGACCCAACCAGCACAAATGACCCAACCGACACAAATGAACCAACCAACACAAAGACCCAACCGACACAAACGATCCAGCCAGCACAAATGGCCCAACCGACACAAATGACCCAACCAGCACAAATTACCATACTGACACAAATGACCCAACCAGCACAAATGACCCAGCCTGCACAAATGGCCCAACCGAGACATATCACCCAACCAGCACAAATGACCCAACCGACACAAATGACCCAACCAGCACAAATTACCAACCGACACAAATGACCCAACCAGCACAAATGACCCAACCGACACAAATGACCCAACCAGCACAAATTACCCAACTGAAACAAATAACTCAACCAGCACAAATGGCCCAACTGACACAAATGACCCAACTGACTCAAATAACTCAACCAGCACAAATGGCCCAACTGACACAAATGACCCAACTGACTCAAATAACTCAACCAGCACAAATGGCCCAACCGACACAAATGGCGCAACTGACACAAATGACCCAACTGACATAAATAACTCAACCAGCACAAATGGCCCAACTGACACAAATGACCCAACTAACACAAATGGCCCAACCGGCACAAATGGCCCAACTGACACAAATGACCCAACCGGCACAAATGACCCAACTGACACAAATGACCCAACCGGCACAAATGACCCAACTGACACAAATGACACAATTGACACAAATGACCCAACTGACACATGGCCCAACTGACACAAATGGCTTAACTGACACATGGCCCAACTGACACAAATGACCCAACCGACACAAATGGCCCAACCAGCATAAAATGACCCAACCGGCACAAATGACCCAACTGACACAAATGACCCAACCGGCACAAATGACCCAACTGACACAAATGACACAATTGACACAAATGACCCAACTGACACATGGCCCAACTGACACAAATGGCTTAACTGACACATGGCCCAACTGACACAAATGACCCAACCGACACAAATGGCCCAACCAGCATAAAATGACCCAACCGGCACAAATGACCCAACTGACACAAATGACCCAACCGGCACAAATGACCCAACTGACACAAATGACACAATTGACACAAATGACCCAACTGACACATGGCCCAACTGACACAAATGGCTTAACTGACACATGGCCCAACTGACACAAATGACCCAACCGACACAAATGGCCCAACCAGCATAAAATGACCCAACCCGCACAAATGACCCAACTGACACAAATGACCCAACTAACACAAATGACCCAACCGACACAAATGGCCCAACTGACACAAATGACCCAACTGACACAAATGACCCAACTGACACAAATGGCCCAACTGACACAAATGGCCCAACTGACACAAATGACCCAACCAGCATAAATGACCCAACCAACACAAATGGCTCAACAGTGACACCAATGACCCAACCGACACAAATGGCCCAACTGACACAAATGACCCAACCGACACAAATGACCCGTTAATTTGTGTTTGAAACAATTAGTTTATGAAACCACTACAATTGGAATAAGACATAATAAGTTGTTCTTTTACTTTGTATACGGTAATGTATAATCAGCAGTACACGCTTGAGTCATATACCGACATTGTCAGCAATTTTGCAGAAAATAGTGCGTTAGGTAACTTTGAAGTGTAAGAAGCATTGTAATCTTCAAAAAACACCCAGTTGAAAGCTTCATTCAAACTATGTTGACTTCATTGTAGAAGTGACCTTACACATTGTGTACCGGTAAATATAATTTTCAGTACACAGTTGTATAAGGTATAAAAGTATACTGAACCTTATACAATCCTTATACATATAAATCCTTATACATCAGTACATCTTTCCGTATACACGATGTATTAGGCTTTATTATACCGCCGTATATTCGACATTTCATGCAGTGATTTTCGTTTACAAATGACCTGTAAACGGCCGTCGGAATCACGTAAACATGACATTTTCTGCGAGAGCAAGTTAGCTCCCGGGGAAAAATGTTTGGAAATCCAAAACTGTGTCAATTCTGGTCCTATAGTAATAATTCTAGTCTCTAAATAAACGTTAACAAATGGAGAATACGGGAAAATAGTCTGGCGTTTGGTAGAATTATTTCAGAGCTTTTAAACTTATGTGTGTTTACAAACACATGAATGCCGAAAGGTGCGAATGAAAAAAACAGGGCCACGAAACAAAATGTTCAAATATTTATTCCTACACGAATATCGATGGTATCGAGAATTTAATAAACGATTAAAATATCTGTGTAAAGCTTGAAACACATAACATAAAGGAAAGTTCTCGATTTTTTTTCCGGGAAGAAACCTTTTTGGTTTACAAATGATCTGTTGAAACGGCCGTCGTGATCACGTTAACATGGTATTTTTTGCGAGAGCAAGTAAGCTCCCGGCAAAAAATTATTGGATATTAAAAACTGTGTCAATTCTGCTCTTAAATAGTAATAATTCTAGTCTCTAAGTTTAAGAAAAGGAGAATACCGAAACGTACTCTTTGGTGTTTGGTAGAATTATTTCAGAGCTTTGAAACTTGTGTTTGTTTACAAACACATTTATAAGCTTAAGGGCCGTGCACTGCAAACGAAAAAACACACGGCCACGAAACAAATTTTTCAAAATTAACTTCTCAAACATTGCTGGTATCGAAAGCGATTAAAGTGTCCATGTAAAGCTATTTTAGAGTTCTAAAAGTTACCATAACTGATCACGAACGGGTGATATAGGCAAATGTGAGGCTTCTTTAAATTTAAGCTTACTTTTCTTTCCGGTCGGCCTGCTCTAACTTGCTATCCGTCGCTCTCTTCCACGTTCAACTTTGCTTGATCATCTCCGCTTTTTTTTTCTTTTTCTCTCTCTTTCTCTTCTTTCCACGTTTGTCAACATATCCAACAAATACGTATAAATTGTCTTTGTGTTTTTTGTTCTTTAGCATTTCTGTTGTAAACGCATCTTGCCAAACTATCTTGCCCTGCAACTTCCCGCCGAACAAACACGAGCGCATTAGCATTGTGGGATTGCGTACGGACGGTTTTTCAAATTTTACGACCTTCTTTGAGCAAAAAGATGATTACAAGTGCCGTTACAAACATTATCAGACGGATCCATCGTTTGTATTCTTCATTTTCTTTTTTATCCCTTGGAAATGCAAAGAACTTACAAGTGTGGCTTTCTGATGCATGACTGCACATCGGAGCAAAGCAGTAGACCATTGTATCCATTCTGATAAATTTCTTCGGACAAAAAGCGATATTTTTCAAATAGTATTTGCCATTTTGACCCTCTGTTCTTCTTCATGACCTCTTTTCTAATAAAACACAGGGTTAATAAGCGTTTTGACGTGAAGACAAAGAGGCTGACAAAGCGGAGACAAGTTGTTTAGAACTGAATTTTTTAGTGCCATGGCAACGTGACGTCACACTTTAAAACTCTATTGCATTTGTGCTACAGCATTCAAAGCTATGATGGATACCACGAAATAAGTACGTTTTCTCTCCATAAATTCGGCCAACTGCATGTACGTTATTAACTTAATATGCAAATTTTATGTTCATGTTCAAGTTTTTTTTTATGGCCTATCTTGAACACTGTTAAATGACTTTTGACAAAATAGATCTACCGTGTTTATGTACACTAAATTTTTAAAGTTTACTTCGACAGACCAAAAAATTGACAGCCTGACATTTATGGAGATGCCGACAAAAGAGCTCTTAAAGATAGTCAAGACAATAGGACATGGGGCAAAATGTGCCAGAATGAAAGAATTGATCAAGAGGTAGGGAACAATTTAATTTTATTCAAAGTAGCTCTTTTTGGTTCACATTTTAGTAATTAACCCTATCGAGAAGGGGAGATTCTCCTGGTTGCCATGACAACCAATTTTTCGACATGCCGTTTTTTCACGAAATGGAAAACCTTTTTGAAATGAAGAAAAATTACTGTCCTTTCTGTAAGCTGTTTAGCCCGTATTAGTGTCCCTTTATTGGTTCTAGTTTTTGTTACCCCTCCCCCACCCGGCCCTAGAAGACAAAAAAAAGCCCGGTATAGATAGGGTTAAGTAAGAACTGCTGATCCAAAGTTCTCTCTTTGTTGAACTGACATAAATAAATTTTCTTGGAATCAATTAATTCCCTCTCACCATTTTGAGACACCAAGAAAGATGAATTGAACAAAAGTCTTTGTTTTATGTAAAGGTGCAAGCTTGAAAACAAGCTTGTAACTGCAAATCATTTCCATATCAAACTCAGTGTTAACAAAAGCTTATATCAAGTTCTGGCGATCAGGCCCCCACCAATGTCTGACCCAAGAACACCTACCATTTGAAACATTTTACAAGATTACTCAAAAACATTTTAACGGCGATCAGTTTTACCAAGGAATTAAAAAAAAATGAATATGAAAGCTATCGTACAAGACGTTTTGAAACACGAAAATCTTAAGATTAAATGGGTCAAAATCCAAGTTTTCCAATCAAGTTTGCGCAATATTTAAAGACGATCAAAGGTCATTTCACACCAGTGTGAAAACAATGGGTCCGTACTCCTCTAGGCATCCTCAAATCTCGATTTTACCGACAAATTAAAATAGATCAAAAAACTCCCTTTATTTTGGTATATAATTCGGCTTGTTTTCGACTATTTTGGATGGGTCAAATTGCCGTTTAAGTTGGAGGACTTCTGCTATTATTTGCGTTCTGTGGATCCATGAATGCTATGGGAGATGGATCGGACAATCAAACTAATGGATTTGGGGGCCATCCGCCACCTTTCTTTACATGCAGTGCCAACAAGTAAGTTATTCATAAGAACTTAAATAAATTTACTGTCTCCATCTTTTTCAGACACCAAATAATGATTTAAATTTTCATTGCTAATAGTCTCACATATATCTTATCCCGGTCGTTTTTATCCGACTTTCAGCTATCTCCTCTACACAATTGCCAAAAAGAATGAAAAGGGTAATAGCGAGTCTGCCTCCGCTGCAATCGTGAAGAAAATTTTTCAACAAATGGGCATTCGCGGTGTTGTTGTGAACAACCGAATCATAAATGTCTTTCGATAAAAGATTGGGTCTCTGTGTGCTGAACTAAAGAGAGTTAAGAAGAAAAGTGGAGGTTTCGGTGTCAAAAGGATCATAAGCAAATGGCGTGACCAACTATTTGTTGACATCTAACCTCTTGTGCTTGTGCAATACCCAAAAATTATCGCCGCGCCAGACTGGACGCAAATTAAAGCAAACGTTCGTGGGAGATAAGGTTGATATGTGATACAAATAATCTTCACACCCTTCCAATGGACAGTTTTTCAGTTGATATTCCAATTTTTTTGCCTTGAAAAAGACAACTTAACAGAACAAGGGTGCACTATATGATTTGGTCCTTATTTTTCCTCACCCTTTCCAGCTGGTTTGCCTCCTGCCAGTGGGGATTTTTTAACATGTTATGTTCGATTTGATTATTATTTGTTTCCCGTTATTTCTGAGTGGAATGCCTGTAAACTAGCTTTGGGTAGCTAAGTGCATTTCCACTATAAACAAAAAAAAAAAAGGAAATTAGTGACAAATGAGAAATTTGAGGGAATACAGGAGAAATCGATGGTCAAAATACCACGTAACCTGGATAGGTGGAGAGACCAGAAAAAACTATCCGACTGGATGGAAAGATGGAAAGAAAATTTTATCGTCAAAAGTTCTATTCACCAAAAAAAACCGAGAAGCACAACCCCACCCCGTTTCTGGGAGGTAGATTTTGTTAATGATACTTTTCCAGTAGTTTAGCAAAAAGTACCTAGGCCCAGTTCTTATGGCACCAGAAAGCGAGCTAGGAGAGAAAGCCCGCAGAGCATTGACTGCAGCATGCCAATCTGATCTACGGCAGTAAAAATTAAGGATGGTGTCTACTAATATAGAAGTATTTTTCCGTAATTTATGAACATGCATGAAAAGCAGATCTTAGCATCCAAAACAAAATAGAGGGGCCAATGCATTTTTTAGAGATAATAAAACAACAATAATTCTAAAAGGCGCTAAACTACATGAAATTGAAGCTTAATTATCTCGTAATTTTCTTTTCAGATTCCAATAACCCTTGCCAAGATCTGCTTTTCATGCGTAGTTATTAACCACGCAAAAATATCTCTGTTTTAGAAGAGACTATACAGCTAAGAAACCAGACTTTCTCAGACCGTCCCAAGATTTGCTGAACATATGCACAGTAGCAAAAGGAGTTACCATCCTTAAGCTGTGTGCAAATTGTGAACTATACTTGTATTCAAACATTTCTTTTTGGCATATAATCAATTAAAATAAGAAAATGCAAACTGTAACTGTGTTGAAACTTATCCTAAGTGTCCTAGGTGAGAATACTCGGACTAGTGTAACCTGATGATCAGATTGTGTTTTCACAATAGTGAAGTGCACTTTGTAAAAATGTCCCCGTTTCCCAAATTTTACTCCATACAGGGGTCTTTCAAGCATAAAATGAACAGGAATTGTATTATTCAGAACCTTAATCAAAATTATAAAAATTTTGTCGGGGATTGTGGCGTATTTGCAGGCTAAAATGGAGAATTCTGTGGGGTTAAAAATATTTTAGCTCTGAGTCAAGAAAATAACCTAACCAGCCAATCAGAACTGGAAACCATTCAACTGTTTGCGCAGTTCCCCCAGTTCTATCTTGTTTTGCTTTGTTTGACTGGAAGCGTTGCCGTCTACCAGGAAATTGTTTTGAGCTATAAAATGGCTGAAATACATAACGAAGATGCAAATTCTCAGTTGTAACAGCATGATGAAGAGGACTTACAGAAACTTGTGGGCGGCAGTCAGGTGAATGAAGCCTAAATTTGCCTTCGTCGAGCGAGACCCCTCTTTTCACATATAGTGTTTAGCAATTGCAGAGATAATTTAACATTTATAAGTGACTATTTCTGCCCTGTTTTTGAAAACTTAAAAACAAAGATTCTTTTGCCAAAATTTTGCGGTGTTCTTCCAAAGTTTTAAGCTTTTGCACAATAAAGTAAATGCTGACGCCTCACCGGCAGCATTCAAGATACCACTTATTAACTGTACTATCTTTGACTCCTTTTCTGAATGCCCTCTGAAATAATTATAATAGTAATGGAGTATGTTTTTGGCCTTCTCAGAACACCCGCAAACATCAACTATATTGCTATATTATCAAGCACACATGCTCCAAAACATTTCAGTTTAAAAGCTTACTCCCTAATTTATGGTAAATGCCACTCAGAAAAGTCGCAAAAACGTTTTGTGATTGATCATGATCTTCATGATTCAGAAGCCAGATAATTAAGTAAGAAATGCACTCCGCAAAAAGAAAAGAATTGAAAGCGGAAGACAACATAGGTAGTGCTATTTATAACATAGCTAGCTATAGTAAATTAGTGTAATCCAGTAGTAATCAAATTCAATCCGCCATACAGAAAGAGATGGCGGCTGTACATTTTACCACAATACCTTGTGGAACTAACAGCCGACAGGCATGTAAAAAGCCATATTTTTGTTTAAAATTCGTCCTTGTACTACCAAAATTTTATAATACTTTCAACAATGTTGAACCACCTGTTCAAACACCCCCCAATATTTGGTTTAACAACTGTGTTGAAGGAAATGTTGAAATATTTAGCCTCTAGTGTCAGGCACATGCATGGTGTAAACATTGCAAACATGGGGTTGTGTTTAGTTACAAAACTTTGTATGGATGAATTTTTCGTGGCGAAAGAGATCGCCAGCCTGCTTCGTTTTCCTTCAATTGTTAGAAGAACCAACAACTAAATGAATCTAGAGAGCGCTAGTGAAAGAAGGGAAGAGAAAGGGAGTGGATTAAGAAGAGAGAAGAGAGCCTAAAACAACTGACGAATCATGAAGAATTTGAAAACCCTCAAAGTGAATGATCGTTAATGATAGTCGATAATAGCGCATGATAGTTGATGGTCAAACGAGCATGTGAGTTTTACTATCATTGACTATCATCGACTATCCTGCGCCGTTTGACCAGGGCTTTATAAAACAATTGGTTCATGCATCAGCTGTGTGTTCATCGAGATATGAAGTACTTGGGAAGTTTGGAGAGCACTCGAGAAGCTAGAGTTCCTCTCCGATATGCCTTGAGCAACTCTTACACATCTTTCATGCTCTCCAAACTTTCCGCATACTTCATGTCTCGACGAATGCATGCTGATGTCGAATCAATTGTTAACTGGAAGCAAACAATTTGCGTAAAGAACATTACTTAAGCTTATGTTTACATGTAAACTGAATTCAGCTCTGCTGGAAGACAAATAGAAAATTATAAGTTAAAATTGGAAAAGTTGATGACATAAAAGATCATGGCTTTACAAGCACGCAGAGCAGTCTGGGTGGCGAAGGGGTATAAGACCAAACCATGTTAAAATTTAGCCAGAATTTACTATTTACCATCATGCAATTTAACATTTTTTCTTCCTTTGATAGCTAGAAAGTCCAGAATCAACTGATCATTTGCTTTGATTTTGGAGTCCGAACAAAAAAGAGTCTTTCTGAGTTAAAGAATAAATTCAGGGGCACCCAATGGTTCTTTTCGGTGGAATATCTACGTTCGGAAAGACAAATGCGTTGTTTAAAGTGCGAAAAAAGGCTGTTCCATTCCCTAAAATTTTGGCAAGTACAATTTTTTAGCTAAAGAATCAGAACAGATCAGACTATTACAAATTTCCGTTAAGAGAACACAAATTGGTATGGGGATGTTGGTAACAACAATTTGACTTTTTTGCGTTAATATTCTCATTGCATGCTCCTCCTAATTAGGAAAGGCACAAAACCAAAATACTTTTCTTTTGAAATATTTGTTGAAGGTCAAACCTTAAAGTAACTTAAAATAAGCCTCGACTCTGTGTTGTCAAAACCAGTTTTCAGCTGTACAAGATACACCTACCAGAGCTGTATCTATTTTGCATTCTTCATTACCCTTGTAAAACTAACAATAGAGTTTTAAGAACCAAGCATTGTTTTTGTTCTCAACAGGAAGTGTTGCTTTTTTTGAAAAACCTATTTATCTAATAATCATTATTTTCACGTAATCCATTCTCCTCTCCTCAACACAGGAGTCACAGAGGAGGTAATATTATTTGCACTTAGGTCTGTACCGGACGACTTTAGTGCATTTAAATTACTTGCCTCTTCAGGTGGTGAAACCTCGTCCATGGAGTTTGACTCTTGGCATCATGATGCTGGCCAGTCTTCGCCACTGAGTGGCTATGCCGGTGGAAGCAATCAGTCTTCACCTATTGGGAGCTGTACTTGAAGCAGCCAGTCTTCGTCAATGACCAGCTGTACCGGAAGCAGCAAGTCTTCGCCCATGGGCAGCTGTACAGGAAGCAGCCAGTCTTCGTCCTTGAAAAGCGGTACCGGAACGAGCCAGTCTTCGTATCGGAGCACTAGCTGTACAGGAAGAAGTCAACGAGCATTTCAGAGCAGCTCTACAGAGACCACACACCATCAGACTTTGCCCAGCAGCTCTGGAAGGAAATTCCAGACACTGAAAGACAATGGCGATCAAACATTACCAAAAGAGTTTTTTTTTTTAAAGTTTTTATTTATTTAACAGTCAAACACACATTACAGAGCTGAGGTATAAAATATGACATGCAATATAAGTGAAGCGAGAAAACAAGGCATATATACTACACTGTTAACTACATGTAACAAAGCTTACAATGAATCTCATTTAAAGAATTCAAACTATTAAGCTACAAAGAAAAAAAATACTATACAAACAATAACATTGAAATTAGTTGTCAATTTAAGAATCTGGCCCATTTTTCGTAAAAAGTGCTGCATTTGTTTGAGCTGAATGCTATGTATTTTTCTGTTTCAATTTTTTGATGTAATAACGCTTTAACTCAGCAAAAAGAAAAAAAATTGACTCTATTTATTGCTTTACAATATATTAGGTATTTACCAATAAGAATAAGATGGTTTAGGGCTGGACAAGAGGACCAATTACTCAAGATGCCATTCATGATTTCTTTCCTGCCTAGAGTTAGTTTCTTTGGAAATGCACTGGTACCAACTAGTGAAGTCGGACCAGAAGGAAATGGGTGACTGTTTGCTCCACATTTGTGCAATAAGGACAGAAAGGATCCTCCACTTTTTTCATTTTGTGAAGAACATTTTTTGTGTATAATATGTTGTGAATTATTTTATACTGAAACATTGAAAGTTCAATTTCTTTTGTGGCAACAAACGGTAAAGAATAATTTTTCTGAATCCCATTTCCATTAGCTTTTTCTCTGCCATCAGCGGATTAGAATCTCGGTTTTCGACCAGTACCTTGTGCATTGTTTTACAAGTCATCTTGTCAGTGGCAAGTAAATAAGTCGTATTAGTTTTAGTTTGACTTTCTTCTTTTAAATAATTCTTCCACCTTCCCAGTATTGTAGAAGTGAGGCCAAAGTACTGCAGAAAGTTGCATTTGATCTTAAATTTCTGTAAGAACTCATGAAAAGATAGAAGCTGGGTTTTGTTTTCACCCACAAGGCTCGAGAGTTTAGTGACACCAGCTTGGTGCCAACTTTCATAGTACACGGACACGTTATTGATTTTTATAAAACTACTGTTCCAAATAATCTGATCAAGTACGTCTTTCTTTATTTTAGGAATCACGTTATTAATTTCTTGCCAATGTAGAATTATTTCATTATAAAAAGCAGGTAGTTTTGCATTAACAGTCAAATATTTAACGTTATAATTACAATAAAACAGCAGTGTTCCACCAACATTTGAGAGCAGACGTAAAGGAATGATCTTCCACGGTTGATTACCTTCTGATCAGAAACGTTTTACCCAACATATTTTTAACGCTCTATCAAACAAAGAAAAGTCTATCATATTTAGGCCTCTGTTTTCTTTGTCTTTTATCAAGGTGGTTTTTTTAATCTTCGGGATTTTGTAATTCCATATAAAGTCAAAGATTACCTTGTTAACTTCAGCTGCGAAAGAGGCTGGTGGACTTAACAAACTATAGAAAAAAGTAAGCTTTGAAATTGCCATAGATTTCACTATCTGAATTCGGCCGTGGACTGATGGTCTCTTGCTGACCAAATATTCAGGAGTTTTCTTGAGGAATCTAGTCGATCAAAAAAATTCTTTTTGGCTGCGAGTTTTTCGTCATAGGAGAAGTAGACTCTGTAACGAGATTCCCCTAACACGTGATCCTTGTATGGTCGATTACACAACAAGAGACTCGAGACCTTCGAGCACGAATAAAGCTCAATGATCATGTCAACAGAGTTTGTCTCTTCATGACTTCGTTACATGGTGGCAGCGAAAGCGGAAACGAATCCACAACCAGTACCCCTCGAAGCGAAGACACGAGTAGTAGTCAATCCACTATGGCCACTGGATTTAATCTACCGCCTCCGCCTCCACTCGAGATCCACGACGGCAATATAGCAGACAAATGGAAGAAATTTCGTCTTGCTTGGAGCAACTACTCCCTTGCAACAGAATTAAACAAAAAAACAGAAGCGATACAAGTAGCTACACTACTAAACGTGATCGGAGAAGAAGCGAGAGATGTCTACTTTACTTTTGACTGGTCAGACGAGGGAAACAAGAGCAAAATCGAACCGGTATTACAACAGTTCGCCGATTATTGCCAACCTCGCAAAAATGTTCCATTTGAGCACTACCGGTACTGTTCTAACAAGCGGGCTCAGGAAGCCGGTGAGAGCTACGACCAGTATAAAACGGCATTAAGAAAGCTTGCCGAGGGCTGTGAATTCCACACTATCACATCTGAGGAAATATTGCGTGACCGTTGTGAAAATTGTGGGCGGATACACGAGCCAAATAATTGTTTTGCTCGCGGTAAAACATGCGGCAACTGTGGTCGACTAAACCATTTTGCAGCCGTTTGTCGAAGTGGAAAGCGCCGAGACGCAAAGAGTGACTCAAGCGTTAAGGCTATTGACCAAGAGGCTAACCACGGCGATGATTCAGACGAAATTTATGTGATCAGCGAGATTGCAGTTGTTACGCTTGACGACACACAGCTTGTAACGCTATGCCTTGAATCTGGGAACCACCTGCGTTTCCAGCCAGACACTGGTGCACAGTGCAATGTTATTCCAGTTCATTTATACAAGAAAGCTGCCAATGATCCTGACCTAAAACAGATTAAACCCACAAACTCGGCGATCTCAGCTTATGGTGGTTCAAAGCCTCTGGTTCTTGGTCAAGTTACACTTATGGCGTGACAATGTTACCTACCGTTTGGACTGCAAGCTGGTCGATAACAAGGACATTCGTCCCATTCTAGGACGAAAGGCGTGCATTGGCATGAACATCGTTAAGTACACCGATAATGACGCCATTAACAAGCCCACTACCGGAAACGCATCAGTTTACGCAGTGGAGGACAATCTAAGCGGCATGTCAAAAGAAAGTCTCGTGAAACAGTTCCCAGAAGTTTTCGCAGAAGAAGTCGGGCAACTTGATGGCGAATATCACATCAAAGTTGACCCCACTGTTAGTCCCGTCCAGCATCCCCCCCGCCGAGTGCCTGTTTCTGTACGTGAACAACTCAAGTCAGAGCTGCAGCGTCTGACGGAACGTGACATAATCGCTCCTATAACAACACCAACGCCACGGGTCAGTTCCCTTGTGGTCGTCCCAAAGAAGGACGGGAAACTGAGGTTGTGTTTGGACCCGAAGGACTTAAACCTAGCGATCCAGAGAGAACACTACCCTCTTCCGACCATAGAAGATGTAGCAACACGCTTGCATGGAGCAAAGGTCTTTACAAAACTAGATGTCAGAAATGGTTTCTGGCATATCAAACTAGATGATAGCTCGACCTACCTAACCACGTTCAACACTCCCTTCGGCCGATACCGGTGGAAGCGCATGCCTTTTGGGATCCGGTCAGCTCCAGAAGTTTTCCAGCGAAGAATGCACGAGCTAATCGAAGGGATGCCGCACGTTGAAGTAATCGCTGATGATTTTGTTGTTGTTGGTTATGGCGAGACCATGGAGCAAGCGACACAAGACCATGAAGGGCGTTTCTTCAGCTGTGCCAGGATCGCGGGCTTAAGCTGAACACTGAAAAGCTAAAACTGAGACAGACACAGGTGTCCTTCATTGGCCATATGGCAACAGGTGATGGTTTACAAGTGGACCCTGCCAAAGTCAAAGCCATTCGAGACATGCGGCCCCCACAGACAAGGCTGGAGTGCAGAGGCTACTGGGCCTGGCACAATACCTCAGCAAATTTCTCCCTAACCTGTCGGACCTGACAAAGCCATTACGAGAGCTGACACAGCAGAATACTGAGTGATGTTGGGATGACGCACAGAACACTGCACTTAACCAACTAAAGGAAGCAGTCACTTGCACTCTGATCCTCCGTTACTACAACCTTAGTGACGAAGTGACCCTTCAATGTGATGCATCACAATCGGGTCTAGGAGCTGCCATTTTGCAGAAAGGGCACCCTGTGCCGTACGCATCCAGGGCTCTAACATCGGCGGAGATCCGTTACGCTCAAATCGAGAAAGAGCTCTTGGCGATCGTCTTCGCGTGCGAAAGATTCGACACATACATCCATGGCAAAGATGTGGTTATGGTTGAAACCGATCACAAGCCCTTGGAGACCATTGTGCGCAAGTCCCTTAACTCAGCACCCCAACGCCTTCAGCGTATGCTGCTTCGCCTCCAAAGGTACAACCTCGATATACGATATAAGAGAGGCAAGGAGTTGTTCCTCGCTGACACACTTAGCAGAGCCTTCCCACCCGACGAGGAAGTGTCCGAATTTGTCCATGAGCTGGAGGAGATTGATCACAAGGCCTTACTTCAAGACCTTACTGTCAGTGGTGCCCGATGGCGTCAAATTGAGAGTGCATCAGCAGATGATCCTGTCTTGCAAGAACTGCGACTGACCATACAGCGCGGTTGGCCTCTAACCAGAGGTGATGTTTCCCAGTGCCTTTATCCGTATTTTGATATACGCGATGAGCTCACCGTGCAGGGTACGTTGATATTTAAAGGGCAACAACTTGTTGTGCCGGCTTCACTTGGAGTTGAGGCTTGTATCCGACGAGCACGCGATAGCCTCTATTGGCCACGGATGTCAACAGAACTGAAAGAATACATTGCAAAGTGCGATGTCTGCATGGCGCACCGCAGTGAGCAGTGCAAGGAGCCAATTCAGCAACATGACTTTGCAGCAAGACCCTGGTCCAAAGTAGCCGTTGACCTTTGCGACCTAGACAGGCGCACCCTTCTGGTCATATCAGACTATTACAGCAATTACATCGAGGTAGCACGTGTTACATCAATTACCTCACGGTCCATCATAAAGGAGCTCAAAGCAGTCTTCGCGCGGTTTGGCATACCAGATGTCGTTGTGACCGACAATGTTCCTCAGTTCTCCTCAGCTGAGTTTTTGGTCTTTTCACGCATGTGGTGTTTTGATCATGTGACATCATCGCCCAAGTACCCACAATCCAACGGCAAGGCCGAAAATGCCGTCAAAAACCGTAAAGCGACTCTTTAAGAAATGTAAGGACTCTGGTCAGTCAGAATTTCTGGCTCTGCTTGACTGGCGCAACACGCCTACGGAAGGAATCGGAACGAGCCCGGCACAACGTCTTTTGGGGCGACGATGCAGAACCCTGTTGCCAATTGCAGAAAGCCTCCTAAAGCCCCGTTATGACACTGGAGGTGATACTCGCGCCCTAGCAGGGGCTAAGCAGCGTCAGCAACACTATTACAACAGAGCTGCCAAGCCACTGAAGGCCATCACGCCGGGAGAGACAGTACGCATGAAACTTCCCGGTAAGGACACATGGAGTCCAGGAACCTGTACTGGAAAAGTTGCCGACAGGAGCTATGTGGTAAAGGTGGGCGACGCAGAGTACAGGCGCAACCGCAGACACATACAGAGAACAAAGGAGCCGCCAATTCCAGAGCCCGAACTTCCGGAAGCCGATGAGACTGTTCCAGCACCTCTCGAAGACAGTCAAGCCAAACCTTTTGACCTAAGCAGCGAGACTCCTGCCACCGACAGCAACAATGGTCTCCAAAGATCGAATCGTACCCGCCAGGCTCCTGCCTGGCACAAGGACTATGTAATCTCTCGAAACTAACCTGGTCCACAGCAGGGAACTTAACCATTCGTGGACACAGAACGTTATATAACTAGTAATAGTGCATTGCGGACACTTAGTAGCATTCTATTCTTTGTTTTTATAAGGGGAAAGACGTAACGAGATTCCCCTAACACGTGATCTTTGTATGGTCGATTACACAACAAGAGACTCGAGACCTTCGAGCACGAATAAAGCTCAATGATCATGTCAACAGAGTTTGTCTCTTCATGACTTCGTTACAGACTCCTAGTGCATAGATTGGTTCTTCATTCATTCTTAAACTTTGGCGTAGAGACCCTAAAGGCTGTGGTGTCATCTGCGTACTGAGAGAGCTTCAACATATTTCTTTCATCAATTTCAATACCTTTTATTTCTTTTAAACTTCTTATGGCATTACCTAGGATTTCAATTCCGATGACAAAGAAGGTGCCTGATAAAGGACAACCTTGCCTGACTCCTCTCCCCAAATTGACGTGTCTAGTGGCGTGTCCGTTATTTACAATGCAACTAGAAATATTGCTGCAAATTACTCTAATCCATTGCCGTAACTGTGGGCCAAAATTGAATACTTCTAAGCACTTCTGGAGATAATTCCATTCAAGAGAGTCGAATGCTTTTTCAAAGTCGAAATAAACAGCTAGACCAGGGATGTTATGAGTTTTTGTAAATAACAATGTCGGAAATCGCTCTAATACTTTCTCCAATATACCTACCTTTGACATAACCTGTTTTGCTTTCATTAATAATTTTAGGGAGAACTTTCTCCAATCTGTGTGCAATGGCTTTTGTAGTGATTTTATAGTCGTTATTGAGCACGGAGACTGGCCTCCAATTTTTTAAATTCTGCAAGTTTTTGTCTTTCTTTGGCATCAACGAAATAATTGCTAGCCGTTGAGAGATCGTTAGAAAGCCATTTTAAAAGCCGTAATTAAAACTATCAACCACAAACGGCGCGACCGCATTCCAGAAGCAAGTGTGTTTATTCGATTGTGAAACCATCATAGCCTGGCGTTTTGTTGTTTTGCAACTTATTAAGCGCTTCAGAGCATTCCTTTATCTTTAGTAAGCCTTTGCAACTTTCAGCTTCTTTATTATCTAACTTTTTCAAATGGGGGGACTCGAAAAAACGTTTGAAATCGTTTGATTTGGGATTAGTATTTTTTAAAAGATATATTTCTCTGTAGAATCTTTCTTCTTCACCTAGTATTCCTTTTGGACCACACTGAACAGAGCCATTATCTTTTGTCAATGAAGTTATGTGTTTTTTCCTGTGATTTCTTTTTACCAAATTTAAAAAATTTTTATTCTTCTTTTCACTGAATTCATACCAGCGTGCTCTGCTTCAAAAGAGTTTGAAGTATTATGATTAAGGCATTAAGTCCGGGAGAAAGTGAACAAGAAATTGATCGACTCTGTATGCAAAACTATTTTGGCGGACAATTGCATTGGGGTTTGCAAATTACGAAAGCACTGAACAAAGAGGCAAGGATGAAGATGGCTCAAGTGATCACCACAAAGTACCCCTTCCTGAAACTGCCGGATGATGCTTCAAAGGTAACAGAGTCACGACAATCCTATAAGTAGACATGGCTGTTTCACAATCTCAGCTTGTCACCCTCAAAAAAGGTCTGTGAAATATTTTGAGAAAGGTGCCAGGCTGAGGTTTCATAAGAAATTGTTATTGCACGCTTTTGTGGCCGAAATTTTATGTTTCACGGATAATTGCCTTTGAAATGACAAACTGCCAACATGGCCACCATGACATAATGTTCAGTCAACCTATTCTTAGGGGCTATTTAGTAATAGTGATAACTGACTTTATTCTAGAGGTGTTCTTGAAGCGTTAATAGGCTTTTCATGTCTCCACTACATTTAGAAAACTTGGTTAAATACTTTAGATGAATTCATCACCCTTCAATTGCTGGTGGCCTTTGACGCGAGTTAGCAAGCAACGGCTCAACCACAACCGTGTGATCACTGATTGCCGTATTAACGGATTACGTACAAATTACTTTGACCTTTAACTTATAAATGTATCTTCTTTAGTTCATCAAAAGTACACAATGTATGCCAGAACAATTAGAAACCCAGCTACTTTCTTGTCAGAAGTGATTCCCAGATGGGAACTCTACATGCCCCACATTATGACGTACGCGAGAGAGTTGCCTGGGTGCATTACAATGCTTAGGCTCTGCGACGATGTTGATGGAACAAGTTCTACAGGTGAAATTAAGAGCCGTCCTCTGTAAATATCGACTATCGTCGTTTGGACGAGAAAAAATGAAATCCCTCAAACTTTCTCAGAAGAATGGTCTATATAAGTGATTCACATAAATATAACTTTCAGCTCAGTGCGATTCGTATTTTAGCTGTAGTGCGACCATCTTGGTTTTACCGCTCTGAGAGGGCTTTCAGCGGCCATTTTAGGCCACACTTTTAAGAATTTGCCTTACAAAGAAAGCGTTACAAATCCGAACAAAATCTCATTATCCGAGACAAGCAAATGTTTGTTGTTGCGTTGAGAAGCTTTTTTGGGAATTTGATCGAAATCTGATTTTTTTACAAAATTTTTAATTTCTTCCCTATTGAACTACTCTTCAAGTGCCAAAAAAATGGCCGACTTTAAAGGAAAATATCGCTAAAGATACATCAGTTGGCATCCTAAAACAGCATCCTGGTTAAAGAGCAATGTCTCGTCTGTAAGAATATGCAATAAAATTTTTGGGCAGTTAAAAAGAGAAAATTATAGAAGAAGAAGTTTTAACTGTACTTTTGTCAACAAACACCGCCTTCGTAATTAGCATAACAACATGAAAATAACGATTTACTAAGAAACTAATGATAAATTCCACTTACCTCGTGAAATATCGAGAACTGGATATTTCCAAATATATCAAATTATAGTTTCAGTCGGATGTAGCCGCATTTTCGATGATTTGTTGTGCGAAATCACTGTAATACACCGCAGGTGTTAAACTGAGTTCAATTCTTCAAAGTCCGTCAGGACAACCATCGGCCGAAAAAATTGCTATCCGCCCCATAAGCTGCCGTGTGCAAGGTGTCAAATATTTCTTTGTTATCCTTAATGACCAAAAATTCTTTCAGCAACCATTTTTAAAGCCTGCTTTGAACTGGAGATTCTCGTCAAGAAATCGTTTATGTTCCGTTGACCTTCCGCCGTGATTAAACAATGAGATTGCGTTACAGAAACGCGGGCACATCCAGACGGGCTGGGGTGGGGGCGGGGAGGAAACAAAAAAGGAACAGCTCCTTTATTAAAAAAAAAAAAGCGGCCATTTAAGATTACTATTAAAGGTATGTTATGCATTTCGGGTACTAAGTAGGAAATTACTGTCCCAGAATAATGTGGAATATGATAAGCCCATATGCTCTGTTTCTTTGGTTGGAGTGAGGGGTGGTGGGGGGTTGGCAAGTAAAACACTAATTTACAGCATCAGTTAATCGTTGGTCTTCTTTTTATGGTTCATACATGTTCACAACTATCCCAAGCTCACTGACAGCTATATATTTGTAACTGATTAGGTAACAGTGAGAAAGTTATATTCACCGGCACGTAAAATTAATATGAGGGTTTGTATGGGAATACATGCAAATAAACGGCTTACATAGAATTCTAATAAAAAGCGACTTACTTACTTGGTTTTCTTTGTGTGTATTACACTTGCTGTTTGTGTTTTAGAACGTTGTCATAGCGTTTACCATTACGAGGACTTGTAGCCAGAAAAACTACTAAATCTGAACATCGTTGGAAATGCTATCAAATGTTACGAAGCGCAACCGACTGACAAATAGGGCACAACAGCTAATAGTTAGTGGCATTTATTGAGGGAAACAAAGGGTTTTTTTGCGACGCGTGATGGCCCATAAATAAGCAGCGTGATGGGTGATAGAACCCGTGCGTGATGCGTGACTGGCATCACAACGAGATGCGTGATTTTCTTTTTTACGAGCGCGTGACGCGTGATTTACCAATTAGATTTCCATGATAAGTGAACTTTCTTTGACCTAAAAGTCAGGATAGACAAGAAGGGAATAAGACAGTACAACGTAGGATTCACCTTTCAGGGTACATTCAGCATTTTTTCCTACAAGTAAGTCGTCTTTATACATGTATCTCTCAAAATCAATTAACACACAATCAATCTAAGAAGATGTTGCATGCAATACAATTTTCAATAATGCGTCCTCGAATAGTTTGGAATCTTACATTAATAGCTTAGTGCACTTACTTACGGGATGCGTTATTGCTTTAAAACGGTTTTCGGTGATGCGTGATTCAATTTAACATTAAACGTGATGCGCGATTGATACTCCCCCTCCCCCCTCTGCCACCCTCTTTATGGAAAACCCATAGGCCTTAAATATTTGTTGCTGCCCTTTTGTTTTTACATTAGATAACTGCATGAGCCTGAGGCTCATGTAGTTAATGTCCTGTTGAAACGCAGCTGCATGTTTGCACAAGATTGCTAAGCAGCTGTATGTATGGTGCTTTCCACGATCTTGGGATATTTGTAATTATACTATGAACTGTGTAAAAAATCGCGTTTTGATTGGTATAGAGGAGTGTGTGATTAGAGTATAGACGCACAATTGACGTCATCGAGTGGTGTGACCGGCGGACGTGATCAGAGTCTAGAGTCCAGCCAGAGCGGCTGGTCAACAAAGTTTTGCAAACTGTTTTTGCGAGTAGCGGACAAACAGAGGCAAATTTTCTCAGGAAAGGAAAACTGTTCAATAAAAAATTGGACAAAGACCGTTGAGAGTGACCTCAACCAGGATAGGAAAGCTAGAACTTTGTTGTGACGTGAAAAGGAAGCAAATATTTGTCGAAATATGTTGCCGATAGAAATCCGGTAATGGCGAGTAATCGATTACAAATCGCAGTGAAGCGACTTACATGAAGTAATATTTTGAGGTCAGGATTTCCTTCTGAAATAAAGGTTAGTTTTGAAAATATTGTTAGTGAAATTTTTTCGGATTATACTCTAATCTAGAAGATCACAATTGCATGTGTGTAGTAGTCCAAAACTAAGTTTGCTGGAAAGTTTTTGACTCAGCTCAGGCAACGCGATGCTCGCTCACGAAATGTGTTGAAATGTCTTGGTTATTGTATAAAACAAATAGATTCCATTTTGCCGTGGGTCTGTACTCTGATAACGCACAGAGGACGTCAAAACGTGGTGAGAACATCAGTCACGCTACTCGCCTGCGGCTCGTAGCGTACTTCTCTGTTCTCACCACGTTTTGACGTCATCTGTGCGTTATCAGAGTACAGACGCACGGCAAAATGGAATCTATTTAAAATCAAAATATTCGCACATCATGCGAAGCATATTTACACTTAGCTTTTGAAAGCCGTTTGACGCATTAAAGGAACAAATGTTGAATGAGACATTAACAATTGGGTGTATTAGCTGGCAGTTTCGAGAATATTTGTTCGGGTTGAAGAGTAGGCAGCTTGATCCTCAGCGGCAGTCGTGTCGCTATGACAACGTTCCAAAACACAAACAGGCAAGTGTAATACACACACATACACACACAAAAAAACAAGCAAGTAAGTCGCTTTTTATTGGAATTCTATGTAACCCGTTTATTTGCATGTATTCCCATACAAACCCTCATATTAATTTTACGTGCCGGTGAATATAACTTTCTCACTGTTACCTAATCAGTTACAAATATATAGCTGTCAGTGAGCTTGGGATAGTTTTGAACATGTATGAACCCTAAACAGAAGAGCAACGATCGACTGATGCTGTAAATTAGTGTTTTACTTGCCATCCCCCCCTCCCACGCCCCAACCAAAGAAATAGAGCACAAGGGCTTATCATATTTCACATTATTCTGGGACAGTAATTTCCTACTTAGTACCCGAAATGCATAACATACCTTTAATAGTAATCTTAAATGGCCGCTTTTTTTTTTTTAATAAAGGAGCTGTTCCTTTTTTGTTTCCTCCCCGCCCCCACCCCAGCCCGTCTGGATGTGCCCGCGTTTCTGTAACGCAATCTCATTGTTTAATCACGGCGGAAGGTCAACGGAACATAAACGATTTCTTGACGAGAATCTCCAGTTCAAAGCAGGCTTTAAAAATGGTTGCTAAAAGAATTTTTGGTCATTAAGGATAACAAAGAAATATTTGACACCTTGCACACGGCAGCTTATGGGGCGGATGGCAATTTTTTCGGCCGATGGTTGTCCTGACGGACTTTGAAGAATTGAACTCAGTTTAACACCTGCGGTGTATTACAGTGATTTCGCACAACAAATCATCGAAAATGCGGCTACATCCGACTGAAACTATAATTTGATATATTTGGAAATATCCAGTTCTCGATATTTCACGAGGTAAGTGGAATTTATCATTAGTTTCTTAGTAAATCGTTATTTTCATGTTGTTATGCTAATTACGAAGGCGGTGTTTGTTGACAAAAGTACAGTTAAAACTTCTTCTTCTATAATTTTCTCTTTTTAACTGCCCAAAAATTTTATTGCATATTCTTACAGACGAGACATTGCTCTTTAACCAGGATGCTGTTTTAGGATGCCAACTGATGTATCTTTAGCGATATTTTCCTTTAAAGTCGGCCATTTTTTTGGCACTTGAAGAGTAGTTCAATAGGGAAGAAATTAAAAATTTTTTAAAATAATCAGATTTCGATCAAATTCCCAAAAAAGCTTCTCAACGCAACAACAAACATTTGCTTGTCTCGGATAATGAGATTTTGTTCGGATTTGTAACGCTTTCTTTGTAAGGCAAATTCTTAAAAGTGTGGCCTAAAATGGCCGCTGAAAGCCCTCTCAGAGCGGTAAAACCAAGATGGTCGCACTACAGCTAAAATACGAATCGCACTGAGCTGAAAGTTATAT
>NW_028145568.1:6435000-6522500 GCF_977016875.1 Pavona decussata
TGTATCTGTGAGAAATGTAGAGAAGGCCTTTAACCGTTTCCAAGAATGCTGGGCTGAAAGGGAAGATTTTAAACACACAGATCTTGAATCAGACTAGAGCATTCCAGAAGGAATGTCACAAGGAAAAAAGGCAACCAAAAGATAATTTACTAGTGATAACAAACCTGGTAGGAAAAGAAAGAGGTCTAAAGCTTCCCCTCAGTCATCATCTACAGAACACAAGCTCCTCTCTGCACCATTTAGACTAAAACTTTGAGACCTTAAAACAGCTTACAAACGTGCAAGTCAAATAATTGTGCCAGTTGACTGCAGTTTCAAACCTGGACCAATATTCAGCAAATTGACAAGACGTTATTCACATGCTCTTAAGGAGGTTAGTTATAGATACATTAAGATGGATAAAGTAATTTTTGCTATAATATTACCAACAAAACAATAACGATATTATTCATTACTCATTTCAATTGAGTGAAGTTAATTTGAGGTTGAATTTGTGTGACGTACTAAGGGTATAAATGCTTTCATTTTACCAGTACAGTCGGAAGGTCTTTTTTCTTGTTAAAAATCATAATACGTACGAGGCAGCAACAGAAGTGACAATGTGTGTATATGCTTCAAATAAATCAACCCTATTTAATACAAATTTTTGAAGCTAACAACTACAACAGTATCCACTTATATGGTACTAATTAATTCAGTCCGTGCCCTGCACTGCTATGCGAAGGAGAATGACTAGTCTTTAATATCAAGGATAATCAAATGCTTTAAAATAGGAAATTAAATTACACAATCATTTTCTCAGGTGATGAACAATACATTTTGTATTTTACTTTTAACTAATTTTTCCCAACAGATTGCTGCAAGAGGGAAAGCTAAATACTATTTAAGAGGAATGCTTGCTGACACCCAGAGAGAGACGTTTCATTTCTTTGACTGTGTTGCAGCACTTTGTGCTGAGGAAAGGGATGCTAATTAGGTACCTTCTTCAGGTGCAAATCTCAATATTGCTCTGGCGAGGCTAGAAAGGGATTTCCCAGCATTGTTGCAGGTAATAACATTTGCCTGCAATAAGAACGGAAACAGCCAGGAGATCCTTCTATTACTATGGAAGTACGATTTTTAATAATCACTGTAAATGTACATAAATTTAGGCTCTGTATATTTCATGTCTTTTTGTATATCTCCTTTTATTGTGTATTCTATGTTTGGTAATGACCTCCGGGCTCCTATTAATAGCAGAGATGCTCTCTCTCTGGAGATTGAAAGTAGGGCACTTTTGGTCACATGTTCTTTTTTTTTCTTAATAACTTTCTTCAAAAGATTAATTAAAACTAATGTTTGCTATTTTCTTAGTGGTAATGACCAATTTAACACCCATACACTATTCCCACTGCATACATAATTAGCCCATAGCACGGGAAGGTTTAAATCAGTTAAATTCCGTCCTGTTGGGCCAGCGTGCTGCCGCGCACGATGCCTTGCGGCCCTCGCTTCAAATAGCTCGGTTTTAGCCGCCTCCTGGCCAGTTCTACGGAGTTCGGTGAAAGTGGCGTTTAAGTTTCTTCGAGCTGAACAACCACCAACAGCTTCGTTTTGCTATGGCTGACCATGAAGAACCAGTTTTGCCTCCGCCGCCTCCTGCTGCGCCAGCAGCCCTGAATCCAGCAGCTCCTGCACCAGTTGTGGAGCCTTTAGACGTTCCCGCTCCTGTGGCTAAACCCGAGGTATTTTTTGTCGTCACGTTGTCAATTTTACTTTGTGTGGGGTAGGTTTCGCCTCTGTAAGTTTCAGTTCCGTGTGTTTGGGTCTTTCTCCTTCCCCAGTTTCTTTATTATTTCGTACCGCTTTTGCATCCTTTAGTTTTTGTCGTCTTGCGAAGTGTAGCCGTTTTCTGCATGTATTTTGTTTTTTGGCTAGTTTGCGTCTCATTATCTCTTGGTTCATTATCATGTTCCTTAGCTTTTGTTTTCCGTTTCCATATCCCTTTTTGTTTGGGGCTGTTTATTTAGTTGTTATGCATGCAATGTTCCTTACAAAGGCTTTTTCGCACGTTTGCAGTTTATTTGTTTCATTAGCTTGCTAATTAAGCACCTATGGGAGTTGGCCGCTATCACCTCCTTTCTTTTTCGCGTTGTTTTCGCGCCCCTTTTGTATAGCCACTCATTTGATTAGTTAATTGCCTCCTTTTCTGTTAGGTGTTTTTGTTTTTCGGTGTTTCTATTTGTATTGTTTCAATTATGCGGCGGCCTATTTGGCGTACCCTTTGGGGACTTAAACTGACTGCTGCAAGCATTCAAATGTCTTGCGGCCCGGGGCGCCGTGGCTTAGTTCTGTGATTAAAATATTTGTTTATCCCATTGTGGCCCGGGGAGCCGTTGCATAGTTCTGCTCGGTATGCGTTTCATGCCAGTGTGGCCAGGAGAGCCCGCGGTCTGTAGAGCTGTATCATAGTTCTATTAGAGTATCAGTGTATGGTGGCCTGCCCTACCTGCGGCCGGGAGAGCCGTCACATAATTTTGTTAAAATATTAGCTATGCTAGCGTGGCCTTAGGAGCCAGCGGTCTGGAGAGCTGTGACTTTAGACTATGAGTTTATGCCAGTGTGGCCTAGAGGGCCAGCGGCCTGGAGAGCCGCTTCATGATTTTGTTAAAATATGAGTTTATCCCAGTGCGGCCCGGAGAGCCAGCGGCCTGGGGAGCCGCTTCATGATTTTGTTAAAATAAGAGCTTATGCCAGTGTGGCCCGGAGAGCCAGCAGCCTGGGGAGCTGTTTAACATGAGTTTAACATGAGGCCGCACCACTTATACTGGTGCGGACGGGAAAGCCAGCGGCCTGGAGAGCCGTAATATAGTTCTCTTTAAGTTCGACTTTCTACTGGCATAGCCTGGAGAGCCGGCAGGGAGTTATACGTTTGCACATGCGTTTTGCGTTGAGGTTCTCGTGTTTATTGACCCTCCTTTTTTGTTTCCCTCGTTTTATCTAGCCGGATGAGCGACTCCGACAGCTGGAGGAAAAGGTTAGGCTCTTGGAGCAGGAGAAGGCTGTTGCAAGTTGCGCTAACGCGCTAACAGCCCTCAGAAGGCATTTAAACAGGCCTCCGTCCCTTTTTGATCGTCATGAAGCATTAGAGTTGCTGGAATCATTGGTACGCCTAGCGAGGACACGAGCCCACGATAAGGCCGAAGAATATTCGGCAGCACTAGACGAAGTCAAGGCAAGACAAGCCTCCCTCGAGTCTGGTCACTTGCAACGCCTGATCCTCGGTTTGGTTGGCGACCCCCTTAAGGCCAAAATGGCCAAAGAGGCAACTTCCATTTTGAAGGGGGTCTGCAGGTCTCAACCATCTGGCTCTCACGATAACCGCACTCGCCGTCGTTTGTCACCTTACCCGGTCCAGTGCTATAGCTGTCATGGTTGGGGCCACATAGCGCGTAATTGTAAGACTGGGTGCGTTGGTGGCCGGGGTCGCGGACGCCAGTGAACATCTGTGTGTAACCTTTGTACGACCTTTTCAATAAATTTGTATTCTTCATTCGCATTTCTTTGTTTTTGTTTTATTTTGTTTTCTTTCTTCCTTTGGGTTGGGTCATTTTCTCGCTCTCCGTTGACCAAGGGGGGACCTCCTCAGTGTCTCAATTCCGGACCTGGTTCGGAGCCTGGGGGCAACAGAGGGTTGGGTTTCCTGTTTTGGGGGTATGCTAGTAATCTATCTTATTTTCCTTTCCTTTTTGCGTTGTGTTTTAGGCCTGTTCCTCCTCATTCGCCTCAAGGCTACGCACTGCCCAGGTCAATATCTTTTCTGGGGACATTCCTCTGCGTTCTATTACACAGGGAGCCCCTCCCTTTGTTGGCCCCTTGCCTCCTCCAGATCTAGTGGCATCCCGACCTGGTTTAGCCAACCTCGCCCTCTTGCGTTTTTACGATCCGAGCCACCTCAGGGCTGGCAATATTCTTGGCAAGTCCTACGTTTGGCAGAACCTGATCTCGAACTCATTGTGTAGGGAAGTGGACCTTTTGGAAATTATGCGGGAAGGGGTTCGCGTTGAACATTTCTTCAGGCCTTTCAGGGGAGATTTCAAAGGAAAAGCTTACGATTCTGACATCCCTCCACCTGTTGTCATTAAAAACTCGGCTACTTGCGCGAGGTTTTCCCAGTTCATCAGTGACATGATAATACAGTGGGTGACTGCCGGAGTTATAGCAGTCTGGGGCCCAGTCGATCTAGTAGCTTCCCCGTACTTGGTTTTGCCGTTGACTGTCGAGCCAACCAACCCACGATTATGTCACGATGAAAGATATTTGAATTTATGGATCCCAGACCTTCCTTTTAAGCTCGATCATTTGTGTGATCTTTCGAGGTATGTCCTTCCCCACCACTTCCAGACGACCTTCGACGACAAGAATGGTTATCAGCACGTGTTGTTGCATCCCTCGTCTCAGGCTTATTTTGGCTTTCAGTGGCAGGGTTGTTATTGCGTCTTCCGTACTCTTCCATTCAGTTGGAAGACCAGTGCATTTATTTATCACAAGCTCGGACTCGCGGTTTCAGGGGCCGCTCGATCCATTGGGGTTGTGGTGTCGCAATACATTGACGACCGGCACGTGGTTCAGCTTTTCACCGCTCCCCTTCGAATGTCTCGGGGTCCATCTTTCCAGCGAGCCCTGGCAGCAGCTTACATCATGTGTTACTTACTCGTTGAGGCGGGTTATTTTATTGGTCTTGACAAGTCGCAGTCCACCCCTTCGACTTGCGTGTGTTTTCTCAGTTTTGTGTGTGACTCGGTGCGTCAAGCTTTCGTCATTCCCCAAGAAAAAAGAAACAAGTTTGAAACGTTAAGGGAAGATATTCTCTTGTCCCTTTTCGTTAGCCTGAAGACCCTACAGCGTTTTTCGGGGAAAGTGATCTCTTTTAGTCTTTCTATTCCGGGTTCCAAATTGTATGTACGTGAGGTTTTTAAGGCTATTTCCCGCCATTCAGGTTCTTCTCGGCTGACTGTCAAGTTAGACGCCAACCTTCGAGCTGAGATCGAGTACTGGCGGTTTCTTGACGACTGGAAGGACTGCTTCCAATGGAGAACTGAGCATCATGCGTCTGTTACGCTATATTCCGATGCTTGAAAGACGGCTTGGGGCGGAACATTGCGCTTGGGCGGTCACACTTTGGAGTCCAGGGATTACTGGCTGGACAATTCGCAGGATATTAACATCCTCGAGGCCCAAGCTTTGCTGTATTCGCTGCTTTCGTTTAGGAAACACCTTAACTCTTCGAGAGTGGACGTCTACACCGATAACCGCGTCTTGAAGTCTCGCTGGAGAATGGAGGCTGCAGGAGCTCCGAAGTTAACGGCGTTCTTAAAGACATTTTTCGTTCCTACAGGGAAAACAATTTTAGTCTTGATGTTTACTACGTTCCGTCAGGTGAAAATCCGGCTGACCTCCCTTCCTGAAGCCGATCGAATACGGATTGTATGTTGTCAAATAGCGCTTGGGAGCGAGTCGAACGCCTTTTCGGGCCCCACACGTTCGATCTCATGTCCTTGGATAGTTACTGCCAACGCAATAGGGTAGGTCTGCGCTTGCCTCATTTTACGCCTTGTGCAACTCCAGAATCTAGCGGTATCAACGTCTTCGCCCATTTCCTTCCTTTGGATCACAATATCTGTGTTCCCACCATTTGTCCTTATAGCCCCCCTGCTAAAGTATGTCTTGGAGCAGGATTTTCACGGCGCTTTTACAATTGTAGTCCCTGACTTGAAGCCTCGGCGTTTCTGGTGGGCTTTGCTGCAGTCACTCGCTGTCGATCGTGCTCTATTGGGAAGGAAGAACGAGGATTCCATTTTGTGGTACCCTTCTCAGGGCGGTCAAGGATGGTCTCTAAGGAACTTGCAGTGGGATTTATGGGCTTTCCGCTGTGTTTGCTGAGTTTACCGGTTTGCATATTTTTAGGTGGCGCGTCCATGGAAGCCCGCCCGTCGCTGTTCTGCCTGCCTTTACCCCAATGATTCGGATGCAAATTATTGCCAAGCCTGTGGTACTTTAACAAGACCTCAATGTACCGCTGCGCCCTTCCCTCCTGTTGACGAAACTGCGATCCAGCAGCGTTTCGATGAATTTCAGTCTGTTTTCCGCTCGAAGCCTTACGAACGACAGAAATCAGCGTTAGAGCAGCAACTTTTCAAGTTCCTGGGTGCTCTCTCTCTCCCCCGAGGACTGTGACGTCATGTACTGCACAAGACATTGTTAAATTTCTTATTTCTAAGGATAAGTCAGGTAGAACTGTGGTTCACTCGCTCTTGTGCTCTGAAGGGGATTGTAGTTGTCTGAAACGCTTAGCAGCGGGGTCAGTTGACTCCACTCTCGGTCGTTTGAGAGCTATTTTCAATAAGCTGGGGCGCACTAACGACTCCAACCCTGTTGCCCATCCCCTAGTTAAGGATTACTTAAAGTTTGATAGGGAAGAGCAGGCGGGTTTGGCTATTACGCCTTCTCAAGTGGTCCCTTTATTTTTCGGAAAATTTCAGCGGTTAATTGCTCATCTCCGGGATTTGTGTTCCGGCAGCGTATCCCTTTCTAGCACGGGTAAATACATCCTTGTAAGGGATGCTACCTTTTTCATTGTAGATTTTTTCACCGACAATAGGGCTTCGGACCTCGGCCGCTTTCAATCTTGTAACGTGTTTCGGTTAAGAGACCGGGAGGGTTTTTTCCTTAGATTTACCCTCACCAAGAATTTGCGCAAGGGACCCTCCCGATCTCTCGCTTTGATTAAATTCGCTCACTCTGATGTTTGTCCAGTCGCATGGATTCAGTATTACATCACGGTTTGTCAATGCCTAAAGGTGCCTTTAGATCAGGGGTACTTTTTTCGGACCGCAGAGGGTAGAGTAAGCCTTTTACAGGCTCTGCTGTAAACAACAGGCTTAGGAAGCATCTTTCGGAGGCTAAACTCTATGCCGGGGAAACTCCGCATAGCTTTAGGGTCGGCCTATCCAATACCCTCAGGCTGCTAGGTTGTTCTTTGGAGGACGTTGCCCATTACCTGGGTTTGAAAAGTGGGGAGGTCGCCAAGCAGTATATGCAGGGCTCGGACGCTACTGTATCTCTTACACTTCTAGAAAAGGTTTTCCCAAGGGCAGCTTCTGGCACAGTTACCCCGGTTTCACACCCAGATAATTTGCAGGCGGCTGTCTGAATTTTGTTTTGCTGTGTTTGCGGTATTATGGCTCTCGTTTTTCTGTCTTCTCTAGGACTGGGTTAGGTTGGGGTATTTTGAGTAATGGAGAATAAAGATGTTTGGAGATCTAGTTCCTTGGTTTTCTAGTTCCTCTCTGTGCCTTATTTGGGCCTAGGCAGCGTTATGTCTGGGACAGGAGCGGCATCTTTCCTTAACTTAGTTCTCCGTGACGGGGTAATAGGTGTGCAGTGAGGATATTTTACTATTCTCATTGCATACATAATTAGCCTGTAGCACGGGAAGATTTAAATCAGCTAAATTCCGTCCTGCCAGGCCAGCGTGCTGCCGCGCATGATGCCTTGCGGCCCTCGCTTCAAATAGCTCGGTTTTAGCCGCTTCCTGGCCAGTTCTACGGAGTTCGGTGAAAGTGGTGTTTAAGTTTCGCCCCTCCCACCTCCCCTGGTGGCGGTTGGCTTCGCCTTTGCGCTATGTTCTATCTTTCCATAACTTAGTTCTCTGTGACGGGGTAATAGGTGTGCAGTGAGGATATTTTACTGTTTTAACTTTATACTTGCATTTCAGAATTTTTAAGGAATCAAAAACGCATTGCGACGTTGAGTAAGTTCCCTAGTCTGTGGATGGTACTTTTAAACGGCTTTTTTAGTGATTTTTTGTGTGGATTGAGGGGTATCCAACCTGCTAAACTATTTTTGGGTATTCACTCGTCATCCATAGGTCCTATCTCCAGAGATTTTGCTTCGCACAAAAAATGCTGTGATGACGTATACTTGTTACTCGACTTGGGAAAGTAGCGAAAGTAAATCGTAACAAGAAGTAACTTTTTTTAAGAAGAAGATACCGTATCTCTGGAAGATTGCAGAGCTTTCAGTTGAAAACCCACAGAAGACTAAAGAATGTTATGTTCTTCGTTTACCAAAAAGAATTGCTGAAAGGAAAAGTGACTAAGTACTTATTTTTCAAATATTAGCACTTGCGATTTGCAAATATCCCGCATTGCATAAATGCCCTATTGTCAAGTATGTTTTAGAGCTCTATGAAAATTATCTCTTTTTGTATTTCTTAAAAATTTCTTCACGTTAGAAGAATGCATTAATAGATAACTTTAAATCCACGAAACTTATTAAAACAAATAGCTCTCCTTGCTGGAGATAAACAAGTATGATTTTAGAAGTGGGATCAGGCACTTTTGCAACGGTCACAAAAATAAAGTCATAACTCTGTAAATATTTAAGTAATGTTCCACGTAAGAAATGGGCACAGCTGATGCATGAAATGTAATACGGTGTCAATTTCTAAATTATTAACCCAATTAAAATGGAGCTCGCTGATTGGTTGAATAATCCAAAAACGCCAAAAATAGTCTTAAAAGGATTTTTTCCAGATTATTTTCCCGTATTTTTTGTCCCAGGGTTCCCTTGCTTCTTTATGCCAACTGTGGTTGTCATAGGATACAGGGAACTGGGACTACTGAAGCATGGGTCTCACGACTTGACGTCCGCCATCTTGGAATAGAGTGTTTCATCTTCAACTTGCTATAATTTCTTTGTTGCTTAGCGTAGGGTTTAATCTTTAATCTAATCTTCGGACGAATCAAGGAATACAAGCGGATGAACAATGTGAAATATTTGTGGACTAGTAATGGGAAGATCATGCTGAAAGTGAATGATGCATCTGCCACTGAAGCTTTCAAGACGCATGAGGAATTTGAAGACTATCTTGATCAGATAAGCAACAGAGAATAAATTTGAGCTAAATAGTATAATATTTATATTTTTTATTTGAATTTATGTAAATCTAATATACGAATTCCATGACATGAACACATTACAGATATTACCCTTTTACGAATTAGATGATAGGGAATTTAGCTTCATTAATAATATTTGGTCTAGGCAATTTCATGCTCTCATGGATTCAGATCTCTATAATTTATTACCTAACCTAGATAAAAATGATGAAGCTGACCCTGATTCGATATTTATTAACCCACATTCTGATTATTATAATATCTCTAAGGTTAATAATGCGCTAAATAATAGCCGAGGCAAAGGTATCTCCCTCTTTCACTATAATGTGAGAAGTCTGACTAGAAACCTAACCCTGTTAAATGATATGTTATACTCACTAGATTCTAGGCCTGATGTAATAGCTATTACTGAAACCCGGCTGAATCCAAACTCTATTTCCAATGTTGATCTGTCTAATTATCACCTTTTCCATACTGATTCACCTACCCTTGCAGGTGGTACAGCCCTTTATGTTAGTAAGAACCTTAAAGCTATTCCCAGACCAGATCTAAGAATTGATTTCCCATTAGTTGAGTCATGCTGGGTTGAAATAGATCCTGGTAATAATAAGAAACACATTATGCTTGGATGTGTTTACAAACATCCATCTGCAAACGTGGAAGAATTTACATTGAAATTTGACGAACTTCTAAAAGAGTTAAATCTAAACAAGTATGATGCATACATCCTGGGGGATATGAATATTGACCTCTTGAAGCATCACACACATCAGCAAACAGGCAGATATCTTGATATGCTTTTCTCTCATGATCTTCTACCAGTAATAACTAAGCCTACTAGAATCACTAGTCATACTGCAACATTGATTGATCATATCTATACAAATATAGTTAATAGTTTGGTTTCTGGGATTTTAACTATTGACATCTCAGATCATCTACCAGTTTTCTGTATGACGGACATAAAGGTTAAAAAACAAAAACAAAAAAATGTACTTTAGACACTATAGTACATTTAATGCAGATTCATTCCTTCAGGATGTTTATGCAATTGATTGGAATGATATTACTATGCAAAGTACTGATTTGCATGAAATAACTGCCCTCACTATTGATACACTTAAATCGATCGTTAACAAACATGCACCAAAAAAACAAACCTCAAGAAATAAGCAAAGACTCCTACAAAAACCATGGATATCGAAAGGGATCCTTAAATCTATTAAAATTAAGCATACCATGTATAAAACGCATTTTCTATCCAGAGATCCGTTCAAAGTATGTGAGTTTAAAAAATATTCTAATAGATTGAACTACCTTAAAAACATCAGTAAGAAAACTCATTTTTGTAAGCACTTTGATCTGTGTAAGGTTAATTTAAAAGCTACATGGAAGCTAATTGGTACACTCATCAAAAGAAAAACTAAGGCCCAGTCTACACCGCTAAGAATTGTAAGGAACAACAAAGCATACACTAATAATGCTGATATTGCAGATCAGTTCAATAAACATTTTATTAATGTTGGCCCACTTCTGGCCAGCAAAATTTCGAACAGCAACGAAAACCCTTTGCAATATATCACATCATCTCCAGCCAATAGTTTTGTTATGTTTCCTGTCACTGAACCTGAAGTTTCTACCTTGTTTAAAACCCTGGATGCAAATAAATCATCAATTGATATACCTAACAAATTAATAAAACTAGCTGCTGATTCAATGTCAGTACTTTTCACCCAAATTTAAAATCAATCAATTGAAACAGGCATAGTGCCTAATGTAATGAAAGTCTCACGGGTCACTCCAGTTTACAAAAATGGTGATGTCACCAACACAGGTAACTACAGGCCGATTTCAACTTTATCACCCTTTAGTAAGGTGTTCGAAAGACTAATTTATAATTAACTAAATAATTTCTTAGAAAAAAATAACATTTTGTATCAGTATCAGTTTGGGTTAAGGAAAGGACACTCAACTGAACAAGCTATTTTAGAAATCACTGATTCACTCAAAAAGGCTTTAGATAAGAAAATGGTTACCTGTGGTCTCTTCTTAGATTTCTCAAAGGCATTTGATACTGTGAACCACGACATTCTGTTATCAAAACTCTATCACTATGGAGTACGTGGAACTCCCTTTAACTGGTTTAACCCTATTCGTGCCACGGGCCGATCAGATCGGCCCAAGCGTAAACACCTATTAGTGCCAGGGCCGATGAGATCGGCCCATAAACATAACAAAGAATTTTATTGGTTTAAGCAAAGACAAAAGCATTTTCAACCAATCAAAGTTTCTCTAAGAAAAAGACGAATAATCTCGGAAATAATTCGGATACACAATACCCAACGGGACTAATTCGAGTGCTTTCGCCAGCTATTCGTGATCCGAAAACAACAACGTGGCATGTTGAAATCAACATGGCGTCGCATAGCGGCAGTTCTAATATGTCAGATTTGGACGATGATTCTGGAGCGGAGAGTAGCGATATAGTGTCCGAAAATTTTTCTTCCAGTGAAGAGGAAAGTTCTGAATCTAGCAGTGATTCGGACGGCTCTACAGAAGAGGAGATAGCGGCACTTTGGACGCGGGTTTATCCACCTGAACCTGACGATCGACTTGCTGATATAAACTTCACTGCCCGTAATCCTGGAATCCAAAACATGCCTGCGGCGGATTCATCTCCAATGGTTTACTTTCAGCTCTTTTTAACCAGCCAAATCTTGGGAAAGATTGTGCTGGAGACCCGAAGATACGCGGAGCAGTTCTTTCGCGTAGCTGGTGAGAATTTGTCACCTCACAGCAGGGCGAGACGGTGGGAAAGGCTTGACTTCCGCCTTAGCATACTGAAAAAGTTCATTGGGCTGTCTTTGTTGATGGGGCTTTTGCGGATAAAGGATGTGAAAAGCTACTAGTCTAACAAGTTTGCCTGTCTCTCAACCCCTTACTTTCAATCCGTGATGTCAAGAAATGTGTTTCAACTTGTTTCCAAGTTTCTGCACTGCCATGACAACCAGAGTGAAGATGCTCAGCAAAACTCAGAGCGGTATGATCCCCTTCACAAGTTTAGATTATTATTGAATGGTCTGAATGATGCGTGCAAGAGGTATTTTGTTCCTCATCGTTTAATTTCTATTGATGAGAGCTTGATTGGTATGAAAAACAGGACAGAACTAATGCAGTACATTCCTAACAAACACCACCACAAGTGGGGAGTGAAACTTTACTCTGTCACTGATTCTGCCACTGGATTTCCCCTTCACACTTTGATCTACTGTGGGAAAAAGCGCTCTCGACCATCATCAGAGTTCGGTCATTCTTATGATGTGGTGGATGAACTTATGACTGAAGCTGGTCTATTCAACAAAGGTTACCACCTCTTTGTTGACAATTTTTATACAAGCCCCACCCTCGCTGAGTATTTGTACTCAAAGAGGACCCTTCTAACAGGAACACTGCGCTCAAACAGAAAGGGGGTGCCACAAATGCTCAAGGCTGCTAAACCCAAGGAGCAAGAATGCTTGTATTTTAGAAAGGGACCTTTGCTGGCCTTGGCATGGAAGGAAAAAAAGTCCCAGAAGAATCCATGTTTCATGCTGTCTACTGGACTCCCTGCTGAAATGGTAGACCACAGACGCCGGAATGGAACGGTCAAGCGACTTCCCCACCCTGTGTCTATGTACAATAAGCACATGGGTGGTGTGGATTTGCTGGACCAGATGGTGGACCATGTTGCAGCTGAGAGAGCTTTCCACAAATTCTGGAAGAAGTGCTTTTTTTCTATACTCGACAGAATGGCCTATTGTGCATTCGTCCTATATGAGAAAAACACCTCGGCCACAAGGAAGCTCTCTCGCATGCAATTCATGTGTACACTAGCGGAGGAGCTCTGTGGCCAAGACATGACTGTTGACAATCCTCAGCCACCAAGTGTTCCAGTACATCAGATTGGAAAACTGCCATTGAAAAAGGAGAAAGACTGTGTTGTCTGTTCAAACCGAAGTGTTCCCGGTGGCAGAAAGCGTTCAAAAACACAGTGTATGGGGTGTGGTGTTGGTGTGCACCTAGACTGTTTTAACTTACTGGATCACAACACAAAGAAGAGGAAGTCACTTTAATGTCTATATTAAGTAAATGAGAATTTTCCAACCAGTTTGTAACCTTTTTGGGAATTAGTTGTCTGAGATCCGCAGACCATTTTTCAGTGTTTTAGTCAATATGAGCTGTCAGTATGGCCATATTCCTCTGTTTTTGTATAGAAATAGCTCTTACAACTTTGGAAAAGACATTTTGCAGTGAAAGTTAATGGTGACAGTTTAAATACACTGTATAAATGTTGCCTTTATGTGGACTGTGTTCATTTCACTTTTTTTCACCGATTTCAGGCACCTGTAAATAAGGAAATTTTCTTGGTTTATTCAATGTATCTAGAGACTTTTCACACTATTTTCAAATTGTGTATAGAACTAGGTTTCATTTGGTACAATTTTTCTCTTTGTAACTTCATTTTGAGGATATGCATCTTGTCTGCAAAGTTTCAAAACAAATTTTTGATTACGCAATCTTCCGTAATGTGACACCACTGTCTCCATAGAAACCAACTTGTCATCTTCACACCTGACTGCATGTGAAAGGCAATTCTCTAAGAAATAAAATGATGGTTAGCTTGTCTTGATTGGACTGCTAGTTCCTGTTTTATGCTTGTTTTAGTGTACCTAGCTTTTTTGGCTAATATTAGGCTGGCACTACCAAGGTACCCCCCTCAAAATCGTGGCACTAATAGGGTTAAAAGCTACTTACATAATCGCACTCAGTTTGTTGAGATTGGCAATACTAAATCCAGTTATGAAACGATTGTTTGTGGCATACCACAAGGGTCAACGCTAGGCCCACTTTTATTTTTACTTTATATTCATGACTTGCCAAATTGCTCTAAGAAACTATCATTTCGAATCTTTGCTGATGACACAAATATGTTCTACACGTGTGATAAGTTACAGCATCTTGAAACCATCATGAATGAGGAACTAAAATTAGTTTTTAAGTATTGCGACATTAACAAGCTTTCTATAAATCTTGCTAAGACAAACTATATGGTAATCTTATCTCCAAAATTAAATGGAAGTATATGCATACTTAATATTGAACGGAAAAGCCAAATAAAATATTTAGGTGTATACATTGATCAAAATTTACACTGGGGATCACAGATTCAACACATAAACAATAAATTAGGTAAAAATATTGGCATCATTAATAAACTAAAGTGCCCCTAACCCTTCAATTTGTTTTCTTTTGGTAGATTTCCATATCTTTCAAGAACTCATTTTCGAAAAAATTTTTGAGAAATATTGAATCCTTTTTTTTTTTACGAGCGCTAGAAGTGAAGGCAGTCTTGTCGATATTTTCACCTATCGTTCGCATTAGTCCCCCACTCGGCCAAATAGGGAGCGTGACGTAAGAAAAGGACATCGTGCAAAAATATCCAAAGATTCGCGGTAATGCTTCAATTGTAAACAGAGAAAATGGTTGAAAAATGTGTGGTTTTTGGATGCAGCAACTCTCGAAATGTAGAGAAAGGAATCAGCATGTATAAGATTCCTTCTGAATCCTTCTGGTGTCCTTTTTTTACGTCACAGTTAAGAAAGTGTCAAATATCGGACGCTTCTCATTGGCTCGTTCCTAATGAGCCCACGAGACAAAAATTTGTCCAGCGGGGCTTAAAGCGCGCAAAAATTTAAAAATTCCAGCAACTTTTAGCGCTCGTAAAATAAAAAGGATTCAATATTTCTAAAAAAAAATTTCGAAAATGAGTTCTTCACAGATGTGGAAATCTACCAAAAGAAAACAAATTGAAGGGTTAGGGGCACTTTCAGATATTACGTAGATCTTCATACTTTAAGGCAGATGTATTTCTATTTCATTCATCCATAATTAACTTATGGTATTACAAGCTGGGGTAGTGCTTACAAGACCAGGTTGCTTAAGATTAAAACTAAACAGACCAAGTGTGTGCATAGCATGTTCTTTGCTTATAGCAGGGACAGTGCTATGCCATACTTAAATCTCTTAGGTATTCTTACACTTGAAAACATTTACAAATTTAAGGTGGCCCTTTTCACACATAAAATTATTAACAATACTACTAATATTCCTAACATTTTCAAAGGAACCCTAACTCTTGCCTCTGAAGTTCATAGCTATAACACCAGATTTGTATCAAACCTTAATTTTCATCGGCTGAGGATAATGAATAACTAGACAGCTGCCACTTTAGCATTTGCAGGGTCAAAAATTTGGGAAAAAATTCCCACTAAATTAAAAAAGCTCTCATATAATAGCTTCTACAAGCAGTACAAATTGTACCTTTTAAATGCCCAATGAATATTGGGTATTTAAAAGGAATTGCCCTCACTATTAATTATCATTCCTATTGTTTTTTATGTAAAAATTGTAGTATGTTTCTATTATTGCACTTTTCTTATTCTTTAATTTTTTTGCTGTTTATTTGCACGTTATACACCAGTTAGTTGCACGTGGCAGTGACCAACTCAAAAGCCTAAGCTCCTTTGGTCACTGCGCACATTTATGTAATTTAATGCTATCTTTATATTACTTTTCTTATATATTGTAATTTCCTTTTGTTGTAAGCCATTGAAATAGTGCACAATAATAAAAACCTTAAAACCTTAAAGAACCTTTTTCGTGTGTAAATAGTTTATTACGATGTAAATAGATCTAAATAGACAGATTTTCTTTCGAGTACGTTTCTAGGCTGTAAAATGCTCAAGCCAGCTTCTTGTTGTTGTCCACATCACTCTACGTGGGGTCACGCTGTCTCTTCCATTCTTCGAGTCTTCCGTTCTTAGACAGTGAAATCCGCGTATGTGGAGTAAATCGAGACGGCCACCACAATGGCCAAAGAAGGTGGATTTGCGTATCTTGCAGAGATCGTCTGAAACTGGAGGCTAAATGCGAAAAGCTACAGGTACGTTTTATCCGATAAGTTGTAATTTTTCTTCAGCTGATTTCAAAACTACAAAGCGAGGCCAGAATGACTTGCTATGCCTGCTTTATCTTTTGGTATAGATGGATGTTAACCGTTCTTCATAACTTAAATCTACACCTACATACAATCAATATGTGTTTATTTATAGTATATGATATTACTTACTAACTATCTGTGTTTACCTATATTACAGAAAACTGTAGAAGATATCAGCAAGAGAAACGAAAGTCTGGAATGTCCAGTTATTGACATTGTTGACAATAGCGATTGTCAAGATGTTGTGGAAACTTGTAGCAGTCAGACACAAACAGAACCCTGCAACTCAGCAGTGTCTACTGCAGATAAGGGCACTCAAGTGGAACAATTCCCTATGAGACCATACCATTTGTACGAGTCAAGAAAGAGAAGGGATATCAGGACCGAAATAATCAATCAGATCTGACATTTGTTATCTGGGTATGTTCATGGAGATGAGGATTCACTTGCCACCATTGCTCAAGATCTCATTCAATCCAAGAAATGGGCAACCATCTTTGGCGTACCAGAGGTAAAACAAGACAAGTGTATGCAAGATAAGGTATTGCAATCCATTGTAAAGGAGTATAAGGAATGCAACAGCAAGGAGACCAACACCCTAATAAGAAGCAAGAGAAGGAAGCTAAAGCAGGCAATCAACATTTCGGGAACAATGTCAAGCAGTTCCATTGCCTTTCAAGGTACAACACCTGACTGCTATAAATCCCGGACAGAAGCAGCACAAAGCATGGGGAGGGTTGTGTGTTACTCTGCAGAGAGACGTAGACTGCTGTCAATTGTTGCTGCAGAGTATCCACAAACGTACTTGACAGAACTCTTCCAGTGTTCAAAGAGTACAGTCACTGCTGCAAGAGTACACAGCATATTGTTTGGTAGAGGTGGATTTCCCCCAGCATTGCTGAAATTTACTCGGCAGTGTGTTTCCCAGGAAGTCCTGGATCATTTGGCTCATTTTCTCTTATCAGATGATGTTTCCCGTCCATCATCTTGTAGAAGTGTCTTGGTTGAGGAGGGGGGGGGGGGGGGGGGGGAGAATGTCCCGTAAGGTAATGGCAAGATTCCATAAAGCAGTTGATCAATCAGTATCTTCTGGAATTTCCAAATGGCGAGAAAAGAAGCTGCATTTATGCCCATATACCCAGTAATTACCGAAGTAACACAATGTTTGCAGGGCTTTGCAATCTTTGTGAGGACTTTGGCTTTTCAAACTTTTCAAATCTGAGGGAAATGGTTCAGAAATTAGGAGCAGAATCTCTGAGTGACGACCTAGGCAGTGTTTGGAAGTCAATTACACTTCTACAGCGGTATCTCAAGACAAAGTTTTCTCACCAGGTACTTATATTTTTTATAACTGCAATTTCCTTACTTTTATAAAAAAAAACTTCGCCAAGTTACATGTACTTTATTGTTGTATCAATCATGTCCTTTCTTGGATCAGTCCAGAAAGTGTCCATATCCATGAAATGAGTGGCTTTTCGGAAATGGGAGGACAAGAGAGTATTCTTTGCACTGAAAATCAGAAGAGATTATGGTATGTCTGAATTGATTCAAGGGCACTGGGTAGGGAGGGGTTAGGGTCAGATATGACATTTACAGAGTTGATAGACAGGAGCGTGCTGTTTGAAACCCTAATTTACTGTTCTTTCTAGTTCATAAATAGAGCACAAACTGACAAAGGTTCTCAAAAAATAGAACAAGAGCTATTTTGCTTTTTTGGGCATTTCTAAACTGTAGCCATTGTTACATACATAATATTGTTGCTGAAAACTATTATATGCAGAATATTATGGAGGGGTTAGACAACAAATCCCTTTTCACTGGATCATGGTGGTGTTATTTACAGTAGTCAAAAGGTGATTTCAAAGAAACATTCATTTTGAAGAGGGAGGTGGTTGGCAATAATAATACATTTTAATACATTTTCCTAATCCAGGTAACATGAAGGTAGACCTAACGATCTGTATAGACCAAATCTCAAACTTGATGGCTAAAAGGACCACAGCCTTATAACACTCTTGCAGTCAGATACACCTGATGTTATCTCAGTATATGTATATAGACAATTTTAAATTGCCGACTTACACCTCTTTAGGTACAGA
Source organism: Pavona decussata (assembly GCF_977016875.1). Lineage (NCBI taxonomy): Eukaryota > Metazoa > Cnidaria > Anthozoa > Scleractinia > Agariciidae > Pavona > Pavona decussata. Next base: position 6,453,081 of record NW_028145568.1, read on the forward strand.
GGCACTCTAGTTGCTTGGAACTGTGCATGAATCATGCATTTCAGTCATGTCCCAGTAGCCACAGTGAAGCCTCTCCAGAGTTCAATGTAATTTATGACATCCACGGAAGTGTGAAAGCTGCCATTGCCACAGTCCAAGCTGAGAAGCAGCAAGACTATTCGGAGGTACTATCTGACTTCATGAAGAACTATTGGGACTACATTGCCCATCTGCTAAGGACAAAACATCACATAGATTATTATAGGTAAAGCTCACTATATACAGGGTGTTTCAAAAGTTCGTTCCGATTTAAAGTTGTTTATTTCTTAAACAAATCAATTGTTTGTTAGAACTTTTTCAATAAATTGAGGTAGATAATTTATTAACATGGGTGGCAATAGCAATTTTAATTGTCAACTTGATGCCTTTGTTTCGATTTTTGCGCCAAATGTACACACGCGCGTTTTCCCGCCATTTTTTCGCGCTTTTGATGCATGTTGTTCCTTTCTCGAATTTGTTGTTATTCTTTGATTTTTTTCCTGGACTTTCTGTTTTCTCTGTTACGAAAATGAAGTCAGACATTGTTTATGCTAGAGCTCAAGCAGCCATATTACGATCATCTGGTCATTCAGTCAAAGAAATCGCTAAATTTTTTAACAAGACTGAACGTTGGGTGAACAAGTGGTCAAATAGAGAGTGCTTCGAAGACAAACCAAGACGTGGGCGACCGTCTGTTTTGACGAATTGTGCTCGAAAATCAATCGAGAAAGCGAAGTACAAACGGAACAATTCAACAAGGAAGATTGCCAAGAATTTTCAGCAGAAAAATATCCACGTTTGGAGCATAACGGTGTGGAGATACATGACTAGAAAAGGATGGAAGGCTTTCAAGCGAAAGAAATTACCTCACAGTGTTGAGCGAAAAGCAAAGAAAAGCCCGTTTGAGATTTGCCAAGAAATACGCGAAGCTGACAGCAGAGGATTGGGACAATTTTTTATTCACAGATGAGTGTCCTAGATATCTTTTCCAGTACCCAAATCCAAAAAACGATATTGTATGGGGCTTGCAGGAATGTGATGTTCCTCCAGCTTTCCAAGTGAAGCAAAGTGCAAAGGTGATGGTGTGGGGTGGCATGACGGGTCGTGGGCTCACAAAGTTACACATGCTACCCACAGGCCAAACCGTAACTTCTGAATACTACATCAACCAAATCCTTGAGAAAGAAGTCAAACCGTTAACATCAAGGCGTCAGGTTACTGGTGGCCCGATAGAGAGGAAGCTGTTTAGCTCAAAGAAAGAGATGACATTCGTTCAGGATGGAGCACCGGCTCACACTTCAAAGGCAACTCAGAGATGGTGTCAAGAGAATCTGCCAAACTTTATAGCCAAGGATGGCTGGCCAGCGAACTCTCCTGATCTCAATCCCATTGAGAACATCTGGAGTATCATTGACGAGACAACGTACAAAGATCCAGCCCCAAAAACGATGAAAGAGCTGAAGAGGTGACTACGCTTTGCATGGAAAAATGTGACTCTTGACACGCTAAAGGAACTCGCACATTCTATGCCTAGGCGATTAGAAAATGTCTTTAAAAATAAAGGCGGGCATTCTGGTTACTTATAATTTGAATGATCGAATGAAAAATAAGCCAAAAATAATATACCTAATTTTTAAAGAGGTAGTTTAAATAAATAATGAAATGTTAGAAGAAAACAAATCGGAACGAACTTTTGAAACACCCTATATTTGACATTATTTAACATTATTTGGTGGTTTCATAGGTTTTCACAGTGTGCTTATGCGGACAAATCAAGGTAGGAGTGTTCATCTCAGGCACCTTTAATACCAGAATGGTTGTTTATTATTATTGATATTATTTTCAGAACAATACAGTCGGTTCTCCTCAACTATCATGGAATTGTGAAATATATTTTTGGATGCTCTTGCATTCATTTAGGTATGTTTTGAAGAACCTGAAGCCAGGAGAAGCCATTGTGGTCATTGATTACAAGATGAAACTCGAACTCGGTATGCATTCCAGAGAAATCCACCGTGACTGGTACAGAAAACGAGGGATTTCTCTTCATGGTTGACAGCGAAAGGCATATAGAATGTCATCTCAGGACTCTGTGGAGAGGTTGGATCTGAAACCCTTGACACTTAAACTACTCATGCTTATTGCTTTAGTGTCTGCTCAAAGAGGACAAAGCATACATATGCTAGACACTGCTTGTATGAAAGTGACTGACTCATCTTATGAGTTCTCATTACCAGAGAATGTAAAACAAAGCAGGCCTAGTCTTAAGACACCATCAGTTCTTCTTAAGGCATAACCCATAAACAAAGCTTTGTGTGTGTATAGTCATTTGACAGAATACCTTAGACGGACACAATATCTCTGGGGAGCTGAAATGAAACTTTTCATAAGTTTTGTTAAACCACATTAACGGGTCTCCAGGGACTTGATCTCTAGATGGATTTGAACAACCATGGAAAGTGCAGGTATAGATATTTCAATGTTCACACCCCACAGCACTCGAATGGCTGCGACATCTAAGGCTAAAGCTGCATCCATCCTTATTCAAGAAATTTTGCGAACTGCGGGATGGTCTTCATCTGGGACATTTGATGGGTTCTATGACAAGCCCCTCATGGAGGAAAGTACCTTTGCATCAGCAGTACTGAACAATGATTTAAGGTTTCGTTCAACCTCAGTGAGACATGGGTTGTACACTTTGAGTGTTTACCGTTATCAGTTTGTATACGCAGATGAAGCTATCCCAGGCATTTGGGCTACCTGTTCATGTTAGATGTCAATAAAGGCATATTTTCCCTACTCGATGTTATCTGTGTATGTGGCGAATAAGTATGTTCCTCATGTAAATGGTGGCTTTAAAGTCTCATGGGATCCCTGGGGCAGTGGTGACGAGATAGAATTGTAAAATTAAACGAGACTTACCTGTAAGTTAAAGTTTGATTGAGATTCTATCGAGTCACCAACTGCACCAAGGGATCACATGAGATTTCCTAGCACATGCGAATCCCTTGGTGCAGTTGGTGACTCGATAGAATCTCAATCAAACTTCAACTTACAGGTAAGTCTCATTTAATTTTATAACTGTTATCTTTAGTTTCTTGGAGATTGAGGACCTGGTAAGAGCTGCTAGAGTGTGTAAAGAATGGTGGAAAGTGATCTCAAGAGGTGCGAATCTAAAGGAAGCAGAGCCTTACGAATTGTATCTCTCTAGATCAGAAGATGCGTACCGCTTTGTGCTGCTAAAGATGTTTGCTTTATTGACGCACCTAAACATTTCCTTGACTGGAGTCTCTAATCGGCATTTTGAACGACTGTCAGGTACTGCAGAAAACCTAGAATTCTTGGACATCTCCAACTGTTTCTCCCTTGAGCAAAGCTCCATTTTTCAAGCAAAGAAAGCATTCAGCCGTCTTGAACACGTGGACATTTCTGGTAGTCAAGGCAACTTCACAATTTTGGCAGTGGCGTGCCTGTGCTCCTGTGAAAGTCTTCAAATGATCGTAGCGCATGGATTTACCGTTACTGTGGAGGAATTGTTATTTCTTTCAAAAACATTTGAGTCAGTTTCAAGCGGAGAGTTGCAATTGGAACTAAAGGATGGCTACAACGTAATATCCGTGATGTCAACTTTTGAGGACAAACTGTTTGACGAATTCTTTTCTTAAGTTGCTGACTTCTTCTCAGCTGAAAAAACCCTTTTTTATCTGAATGGTCATATTTTGATCTATGGAAAGACCTTTACAAATTTCTAGTTCTGTTTTGATGTATGTTCTGTTTGATGCATGACAATTTCTTGTGGCGCGGCGAACTTAATGCCTTCAATAAACGAGAACAATACAATGGCATACAGCAAAGTGTCGTGTTACTTTTAATACCCGGGGCTAACACAAAAAAAAAAATCAGGAAAAATACTTCCCTATATCCCATGCGCCTGAAACTTTACTTTCTGGCTATTTTTCTAACAACAATAAAGCACGTTTTGTCATACTTCGCTATAACGCGCGTTTGCTCGTTCAGGGATCGAAACAAATTCAAATTTTGCGCTCAACCTCATAACAGCCAATGAGCAAGGCCGAATGTTATTAAATTAAGTAATTAGCACCTTTGATTACAACGAAAGATTTTGCATTGAACTGGCGTTTTTTGCCTCCTTTTTACGTGGAACATTACCTAAGATCTTACAGCCACACTTGGTACAACAACTATAAATGGTGATTTCTTCTATATGGTGTTATGTAACGCAATCTAGCATACCATAGATTCCTCTAGAATGTTCCACTTAAGAGCCTCTCACATGTTTGTAATGCAGATATCAATGACACAGATTAGTTGATTAAACTACTTGAATGGAATACATGTTTTGCTGCATGTTCTTAACTTGCCGCTCAGTTAGAGAACACAACATGGTGTCAGAACCGTTTTAAACGGCCTAAACCATTCACCGTAACTGTATTTCTTCGTGGCAGTGTTCGATTTAGCCCTCCTTCAGCCTGTTACCAGGATGCCGGGAACAGAAGGGGAAACCTCGAATGCAGACAGAGGTGCAGAAGGGACAACTTCTCAGCAGTTATTACCAGTTAAACCGCCAAAATCCTTCGACTTTTCAAATTACGAAGAATGGCCACGGTGGCTAAAACGCTTTGATCGGTACCACATCGTCTCAGGCTTACAAAGCCAAGCAGAAGACCTTCAAGTAAATGCCCTTATTTACGCCATGGGTGGTGATGCAGAAGACATCATGGCCAGTTTTGTCTTCGCAGATGAGTCAGATGCACACAAATATGATGCTGTGAAAGCAAAATTCAACAGTCATTTTGTCGCGAAGAAAACGTAATCTACGAGCGAGCAAAATTTAATCAACGGGCACAGGGTCAAGATGAGTCGGTGGAAAATTTCATCACTGCCCTTCATAGTCTGGCCGAATTCTGCGAGTATGGATCATTGAAGGATGAGATGATTCGTGACCGCTTAGTTGTCGGACTTAGGAACGAGAAACTCAGCGAAAAACTGCAGATTGACGCAAGTTTAACGCTAGAAAAAGCCGTTCAACAAGCCAGACAAAGTGAGTCTGTCAAAAAGCAGCAGGGAGTGATAAGATCAAGCCACATTCCGTCAAGCAATGTTGAAACGCTGGAAGAAAAACAAGCAAAATCAGGAAGGCCTCGAGGGTCACGTAAACCGAAACAACCCAGCAAGTCAAGCGGAGATGGAAACAACAGAAAGTTTAAAAGACGGACTACCGGATGTGAAAGGTGTGGAAACCCTAAAAATCACAACAGGCAGTCGTGCCCTGCAAAAGATGCGAAGTGTCACAAGTGCTCAAAACAAGGCCATTTCGCCAAATGGTGCCACGCGAGCGTACCACCGAGTAAAGTCTATGAAGTTGAAGCAGCCGAGAGCTCTAGCTCAGATTCAGACATCTTTCTTGGCGAAGTCGTATCCAAGCAAGAGAAACCATGGACAGCTGACGTGACAATCAACAGCCATCGCGTGACATTCAAACTAGACTGCGGTGCAGATGTCACAGTACTTCCCAGCAAGATTTTCACCGAAATAACTGACAAACCGATCCTGTTGAAAACGTCCAAGAAGCTGTATGGCCCTTGCCGGTACGAGCTCAAGTGTAAAGGAGAGTTTGAAGCCTCTTTGAAGTATGAAAACAAGTCATGCAAGGAGCAGATTTATGTCCTGGATAATCTGGATCGCCCACTACTTGGCCGCACAGCCTGTCACAAGCTTGGAATTATCAAGAAAATAGACGACGTCGTTTCACCTGAGAGAAGCCCAGATCGCATGAAGAAGACACACCCAAACCTCTTCAAAGGACTTGGCTGTATGCCAGGCGAATATGAGATCAAGCTTAGCGACGGAGCCAAACCGTTCAACCTTACTACGCCCCGCAGAATTCCAATACCACTGCTGGACAATGTGAAAGCCGAAATAAAGCGTATGGAAGACATGGAAGTCATCGAGCGGGTGGATCAACCCACAGAATGGTGTTCTCCAGTGGTAGTCGTTCCCAAGAAAAATGGAAAAGTACGGATATGCGGAGACTTTATCCAGCTTAACAAAGCAGTTCAACGAGAGAACCATCCCATGCCCACCACAGAGCAGACACTCGCCAAACTCACAGGTGCCAAGATCGTGTCAAAACTGGACGCGAACTCTGGGTTTTGGCAGAGGAAACTCAGCCCTAAGTCTAAGCTGCTTACTACCTTCATTACGCCCTGGGGACGGTACTGCTACAAACGACTCCCGTTCGGAATCTCATCCGCCCCAGAACACTTCCAGAAAACCATGCAGTACATCCTGGCTGGACTGGAAGGAGTGGAATGTCAAATGGATGACATCCTAGTGTTCGGAAACTCTTATGAACAGCACGACGAGCGTTTAGAAGCAGTCTTACGACGCCTTGAAGAGCATGGAGTAACCCTCAACCTCGAGAAATGTGAATTTGCCAAGGAAAACGTTGAGTTCCTGGGTCACGTGATCGGCAAAGACGGGATTCAAGCTGACCCTTCGAAAGTTGAAGCAATCAAGCGGATGAAGGCCTCATCTGATGTCTCAGACTTGAGAAGATTTCTAGGAATGGTCAACCAAATGGGCAAGTACCTACCCAACTTCGCTCAGACCAGTAAACCCCTAAGAGAACTGCTTACCAAAGATAGCGCTTGGCTCTGGGACACAGCACAGAAGGAAGCGTTCGAAGAGATCAAGAGACAGCTGATTTCAACCCCAGTTCTGGCGATTTACGACCCACAGTTGGAGACGACAGTTTCAGCAGACGCCTCGTCATATGGAATTGGAGCCGTGTTGACCCAAAAGCAGTCAGAGGGTTACTGGAAACCAGTGGCGTTCATCTCACGAGCCTTGACAAGCACTGAGCAAAGATACGCCCAAATTGAGAAAGAGGCACTAGCTACTACATGGGCGTGCGAGAGATTGGCCGATTACTTAGTTGGCAAAACGTTTCACGTCGAAACAGACCACAAACCTCTCGTACCGCTACTAGGATCAAAGAATCTTGACGAGATGCCTCCAACAATTCAGAGATTGAGAATGCGACTCCTGCGATTCCACTTTACAATCTCCCATGTTCCGGGTAAAAACCTAGTAACTGCCGATGCGTTGTCACGAGCACCTTTACAGCCAACGCCTAGCCACGCGAAAGAAGAAGAGATTGACCTCTATGTTGACAGTGTTCTGCTTCAACTACCCGCCACGGACAAGCGTCTTGAAGAGATCTCTGCTAAGCAGCAAGAAGATCCGGTGTGTAAGAAGCTTCTTGAATACTGCAAAGAAGGTTGGCCTGATTTCCACAAGATCCCAAGTTCACTGAGTCCGTACTGGAGCTCAAGAGGCGAGATTTCCCAAGTACGTGGACTACTCCTCAAGGGCTCTAGACTCATTATCCCCTCAAGTATGCGCCTGGAGATCCTAGAACAAATTCACGAAGGACACCAAGGAATTGTCAAGTGTCGACGACGAGCCAAGGACTCAGTCTGGTGGCCTGGGTTGAGCAATCAAGTACAAGATATGGTCACGAGCTGCCGAAAATGCATCGAGTATAGGAAGCCAAACCGAGAACCGATGATACCGACAGCAGTTCCTGAAAGACCATGGCAGATTCTGGGTACTGACCTGTTCAGCCTGAACGGACGAGCCTACCTGGTAGAGGTGGACTACTTCTCACGCTACGTAGAAGTCTCACTTCTGACGGCGTCTCAGAAGTCTAGCGACACCATCCGTGCACTTAAATCCTTCTTTGCAAGACACGGAGTCCCTGAGATCCTGAGATCTGATAACGGACCGCAGTTTGCTTCAACTGAGTTTGACCAGTTTTCAAAGGATTACTCCTTCACGCACATCACTTCAAGCCCGAAGTTGCCTCAGGCCAATGGAGAAGCTGAGCGTGCAGTGCAAACGGTGAAGAATACACTAAAGTAGGGAAAAGATCCAGCCAAAGCTCTGATGTCATACAGAGCAACACCATTGGAGAACGGATACAGCCCACCAGAAATGCTCTTTGGCAGAAAGATCCGAACAACTGTTCCGGTGTTCCCTGACCAACTGAAACCATCATGGCCTGACCTAGAGAAAGTCCGGACGCATGAACAAGAAGGCAAACTAACCCAAACAAGCCGTTACAATTCAAGCCATCGATGCACTGAACTTCCCAAATTAAGTACTGGAGACCGCGTATGGGTTACCGACCAGAAGACACCAGCAATGGTCACAGAGAAAGCCCCAACGCCAAGATCTTACATGGTTGAAACTGAAGCTGGCAGTTCGATCCGACGTAATCGTCGACATCTCGTTGCCATGCCAGAAAGTACTATCAAGGACACCCCCTTAAAACGAGTGGAAAGTTCACCAACCAAACCTTTGGATGTGAGTCCACAAAAGATGACCTCATCAGATGTTAAAACCTCAAGATCTGGACGAGTCATTAAACCCCCAGATAGACTCGACCTATAGACTATGAACATGGACATGACGGAACTTTGAAAAGAATAGGACCTGTCGTAAATCATGATTAAGATTTTCATCCAATGGACTAAAATAGACTGGTTGATTTAGAACCTCTTTTAGATTGAGGTTACTTTGATGTCATTTGTTTTGTGTTAACATTTTGATGTTATTTTATACTCGAAAGGGGAGATGTTATGTAACGCAATCTAGCATACCATAGATTCCTCTAGAATGTTCCACTTAAGAGCCTCTCACATGTTTGTAATGCAGATATCAATGACACAGATTAGTTGATTAAACTACTTGAATGGAATACATGTTTTGCTGCATGTTCTTAACTTGCCGCTCAGTTAGAGAACACAACATATGGCAGTATCACAATGCAATCTTTTTCGCTCAAAATGCAATCAATTTCTTTATTTGCAAGATCGGGCAATTTGAAACCACTGTACTGAAGCATTATAGCCCGGACAAACAATTTCAGTTAGCTCTTGCTTTCACCACTATTCATATTTTTTGCTACATAAAAACAATTTTATTTTAGTTGTTTAAGTTCGAACATTTTTCGCGCAACTCAGTAAAAAACTTAAAATAACGGTCATGCCGGGAAAAAACAAGCACGGTGTCCCCATCTTCTCATTGCAGTTTTTCAATCTCCTATGCGTGGCTGTCAATTCTGCCTATAGCACGTCATTTTCAGTGGGATGTTTTGATAAACTGTTCGTCACTTGGCCACTATTTTCGATTTGTGTTTTTGGACCTGTAATAAATTGGCTTATTATATGTAAAAGAAAATTTCAGCCAATATACAGTCTATCCTTGATCTTACAACCAGCCTCGGGAATTTGGCAATTTTCCGCGCAGGTAAATTCTGGGAAGTGATTTGCTCTTGGTTAGATGGCTACAAAAGGAGCCACCTGAAAAAAGATTTCAAATAAAGGAAGTGAAAAAGAAACTTAACTAAATACAGGTTTGGATCTAGAAAATACAGAAAGAGTGGGCCCAAAAAAACCTCAACAAGAACGGGTGTGATGCGGGTTATGTAGGCTATACGCGCGGACACTTACATACACGTGTGGATGGACATAAACAATGAGCATCTTCAGTGTATAAACACTACCACGAACAGCATGGCGAAGTCCCCAAAGACCTACTGAAGCGTTTTAGCATTCTGAAAAAGTGTAGAAATAAGTTCGATTGTTTGGTTAACGAAATGCTTTTCATCAGAGACCTAAAACCCACTCTGAACGTGCCAAACAATTCTATTCACGCAAAAGTATTTGTTTAATTAGCCTCAAACACTATATGCTAATTTTTGATACACTTCGCCACGGACTCTGTAATTTTTCATTTCTCCTTCACAATGGCGTCATGAAGACACCGAAACGTCAGGTTTTATTGTTAATTTTTGCATGTCTCTAAATTTATTATACACTTCAAAAAAAAAAAAGAAAAAGATAATACGTCCTCTATTATAACAACGGCCACTGTTATTTTCTATTGTGCCTACATCTCAGTTAGTTTCTGTATTTTCCTTTATAGCACTAAAGCAAAGAGGAAGAAGCCTGGGGTCTTCAGAAAACTTTTCAGCCGGCTGTTCAGGCGCTGATTAAATAACTTTTTCCACAATTCACTTAAATCTTTGTAAATAGATTCTACGATTTGTTACTTGGACAAAACTCAGAAAAAGGTTTCATTTTGTAAATATTTTTCTTTTCATACACTTATGGTTATTAAAAAAGAGGAGTTCACATTCGAGGTTTATTACTAAGAGATGTTCGTTGAATAAATGTGATCTTTTTCTGTTAAAAAAAAGTCATTCTACTTATACAAAGTGGGATAATTAAACAGGAAAATAGTCAGTAGCAAGTGCGTTCAACTTTAAATTTGGTAATTTTACGTTGTTATTTTGCAGATGACGGCAAACAAATGAACTTATTTCACTGCATTTACAGGGCCATTGTTTTTGCTCTGTAAATCTTCTTTTTTATACCTTCTGGTTACTGTCGTCATTGTGTTTGCGTAAAGTCCCTAATAGTCCTCAGAGTGGCACAAATGTAATACTGTTTTGGGACTGGGATTACTGAAATTGGAAGCTTTGGAATAGCACTTATTGTGTTTGTCAGGGATAAAACACAAGCTGGGGTAACCAGTCCCTGGGGAGTGCCCCACAAATACATTAAGTGTCCTGGCTACCTTAGTCTTCCACCCATTTCTAAAATACAACATATTTTCTACAACCATGCAAAAATGTTTTATATATAATCTGCTAAGATCTGCAGGCACTGCACGGTTCTCATAATTTTATCTTGTCTCGTCTTTTAGTCTAGTTTATTTTATGGAAATACTTCGTAATTGTGGGTAACTAATATTGTAACACTGTGCATGCTGTGGTTCAACATTGATAGACTCTGTCTGTCATCTGGAATAGTTAAACGGCAGTTTGACTTTTGAAGGAATTTTGTTTTTTTAGGTAAAATGAAGGTCATACCCCTTTATAGCAAAAGTGAAAGTCCAAAGTAGCCGCCAAGGCAAAATATCGATAAGAGATAAAATGTTCTCAAACGTTAACACACAACATATTTAGGCTTACTCTTTTCATTGTGAAAATGTGGAGGAATTTTAAGTTTTGACTCAAAATGATGATAATACCCGTTGAGAGATTAAAATCCAAGACGGCCGCCGTGACATGGCAATTATTGGGATCATCAAACACATTGTCACCACAGACTTGCACACAATTTATTTAGGCTTGCCCTTTGATTTGTGATAGTGAACAGCCTTTCTTGACGCTAAACGTCCTTCTTTGTCCCAAGAACAATTTTTCATTCCGCGCTGTATAATGAAAAAGACCCAGCAGACTGTGAATTTGAAACACACCAAGTAAAAAATTTAGTGACTTTGGAAAAAAATCTGAAATGTGCAGGATATGATAGTACAATTCTCAATGTACATCATTAAGAAGGGAATGAGAAATTACCTTTAAAAGTGTAAGATCCTACAACATTTACCCTCATCAACAATTGCCCCGCCATCATGATATCGGACATCAACCACAAAACGAGGCGGGCTATCAACCATACAGCGGGAAATCACCCAAACTGCGGGGAATCATCCAAAATTGAGGCGGGGTATCACCAAGTATACAACTCACTCTCTCTCTCTCTCTCTCTCTCTTTAATAACTTTTTTTTAAAAATAAAATCACTATTATTAACGTATGTCAGCACATATGACAACCACCAAAGAACGATGATCATTGCTGGTTAAGGGCAGTGCTCAAAACTACTTTAAGTCAAATAGGACCCACCAAACCACAAAATAGATGGTAGTCTCTGCATTCGCCCACCTCCCCTTTCCTTCCTCAACCTCAAAAAATGGTGCCCTTATTGTCTAGCAACCCCTCTCTATATCCAACAGTTAAATTAAACGACAATGAGATTCCTCAGCTCACTTTTCCGGTTTATCTAGCATTTTTGACTCTTGATAGCTGAATATTTGTGTCAACCCAAATTTTAAAGCTAACAAAATTTGATCACAATAATTTGGAGCGGTTCCCAAATTCAGCACCACGCATGGATTGATCAGTATGATTTACTCTTGGGCGAAGACAACGGATGAAAATGGATCGACTACGAGAGTTGTGCTCTTTGACTTCCGGAAAGCATTTGATCTGATTGACCATCATGTTCTGGTGCGGAAGCTGTTCCTGCTGGGGTCCCACAGGGGACGAAAATAGGTCCCTGGCTGTTCCTTATCATGATAAATGATCTTTCTGTAGCAGACACATCCCTTTGGAAATACGTAAATGATACCACCCTTGTCGAATCAGTATCGAAAAACGAGTCTAGCTACATGCAGTTATGCGTAGATGAACTTGTACGAAAGTCAGAAGCTGATGGTTTCCAACTCAACGAGTCTAAATGTAAAGAACTGAGAATATCTTTCTCTAGATCAGGAAGTTCTGTCTGATCATATCACCATCAATGATAAGCAAATGGAAGTTGTTCCATCCGCAAAGCTGTTAGGAGTGGTAGTTTCTGACAACCTCAGGTAGAACGTGCACATAGAATTTATATGCCAAAAGGCTGTGACGCACCTGTACTTCTTAAAACAGCTAAAGCGCGCTAAAGTTCCATCCAAAGATATGTTACTTTTCTATACAACATGTATACGCCCTGTTTTAGAATATGCGTGCCCAGTCTTTCATCATTCTTTGCCCCAATATCTGTCTAATGAAATGGAAAGGTTGCAAAAGTGTGTGTTGCGGATAATATAACCCGACCTATCCTATGCTGAGGCCCTAGTAGCTCTGGACATCACGTCACTGTACGAGAGGGGGAAGGCCTTGAGCAATGCTCTATTTGACCAAATTGTAAGGGACCAAAGCCACAAGCTCCATGATCTGCTGCCACTACGCAATGAGTCTATTTATTGCACCCGTAGCCAGAGATACTTTAAACTACTGATTTGTAAGACAAATAGGTTTAAAAACACTTTTATTGTTGCCAACAGTTTTGATTATTAGTAGTAATCCTAATTATTAGTAGTTACAGTTTTTATAATATTTGTTATATATTTATAGATAATTTTTAGTTACCTTGTAAAGTACGTCGTATTTCAGCCGGCCTGGGGACTGCAATGATTTTACTTCTTAATAAAGCCAGCTATCTAGCTATCTATCTAATGTTCAAGAGATAGGGGATGTCTTCAATAACCCCCCTTTAAGATGGATCCCCTCCAAACAAAGTTGTTATAAACAGTTTCCTAATGCATTTTATTATATGTATTTATAGGTTATTACCAGTCACATTGTTCACCACATTTTAACCGGGATCCAGAACTTTGGGCCATTACAGGCAACTTAAATGTTTCTTTATGGGCATTTCAACTCACGGTTGTGCCAAAGGGCAATGAGTCGGAGGCATCCAGAAGCAATTATTTTTTAGACCTATCATGTATGATTTTATTGTATCTGTATTTTTTAACAAATTAAATTTAAGTTAATTGAAATGGCATTCCCTATTTTATTAAACACAACCTACTTTGGAGTGGACTTTTTGTTCTCAAATGATTTTTTTTGTCATTTTTTTTTTATGATGAACCTTCCAAGAAAGTTGAAGCTATATGATAATGTCATTTAGAGAGTATAAGATTGTTAAGTCAACTCTCTCCAAGAAATCACCTAAGCCTTAAATTGTCACGTTCACCTGTCGACATCTGCAAAGCCATGCATTCCCAAAACAGTGCAATGTCTTTTCGAGTTGTCGAACAAGAAACGTAAGCGAGGATCACTCATGCAAACTGCACCTCTGAAATGTAAACCATCAGCAACACCAACATCACCCACAAACGGCCCACTGCTTTCAACAGCCTCTGCTATTAAATCCCCCTTAACGTCGGAAAATCCATTGTTGCACCAAGAGGCATGCTTAACAAAGTAAATTAACACTCTTTGTCTCCTTTTGCATGTAATGGGGGAAGCTTGAAGTGTAAACGCAATGGAAAGAAATGTGATGACAAAAAGTTTTGCAAAATGGTAAATCCCATCTGTGTACTCAGGCAAAGAGTCTAACATCGAGAGCAACTCCCACTCTGTTGCGCAAAACCAGTTACCAACCCTCATCTGTTTAGGAACTTTTCACCAGGGCTCGCACATTCAGCTCACTATCCCAAACAGCAGAGTTCCACTATCGTATTATCCTCCTTGTTGTACAGCACTTTAATGGCTGTATACTCTTGGGATGCAAGCAATGTTGACGAGAATGTTCTTTTAAAAGACAAGATCCACTTTCATCATTTGTGCCATTTAAAGAAGAATCCAAACAATGATAAAAAATTGATCCTTGACGAAGTTCCAAATGGCGTCACAATGCTAGATTATACTTTTAGCAATGAGGGCAAAGAAATTGTGGCAGGTACTATTAAGGCATCAGCCACCCTTCAGGACTGTCCGCGCTCTAGCGCTCGTGTTTTAAATAAAAACTCATACAAACCACACATTTTCTGAAAGCATAATAATTCCAGATTGTGGATTATTCCCTTAAAAAATGAAAAACTTAAAGGTTTTTCAAATTTGGGAAGTTTTTTGCATGTCTGTGTAAATCAACCTCCAGGCCCACCAAAAGTGGTAGAAAGCGATAAAGATCGCATTTGATTCTTAACAGATTCTAAAAAAGGGTGTCTCAGATTTTTGACAATTGCATTTGTTGTCTTTTAATGAACAGATGAAGTTAGAGGAGACAAATAATCGGCACCTCAAGTGGAAAAAGTAGATTGCGCAGCGCGTGGCAGGAAATACCCTTACGATCGGACATGAGTCCACATTTGTTTAAAGTTAGTAAATTCATAATTCTCCCTCGAAATATATGAGGAGCTGCATTTTCCGTAATCATCTAATCCCATGTTGCCAATAATCCCCAGACATTCTAAATTAATTTGAAACCATGCTAAAAGAAAGAAGAAAGTCATCCAAAGCGAAACAAAAGGCCATTACAGAGAATGAAGGGGAAGCAGAAAATCAGTCAGTCAACACAAAAGTAAACATGCTGGTGGAAATGAGACTAGCTGGGTAAGAATAGCGTTGATTTTATGACAGTATTTTTCAGACAATTATCGTCCACTGAGCAACGTGCATTGTATACAGTAATGCTCTGCGACACATCGTCAACTGTTGCACTATTCCTTTATTTATAATACTCTCGCTTGTTCCATTAAACAGGAACACGACTTCTATTCAGCCCAATTTATGACACTACCTTCCTTTTCAGAGACCATGAAAACTAAACAACTTTGAAGCTGCTCCATGTCCTCCATCAACAGTTCGAAAGCCAAGAACTGATGCGCGATTTACGTCAAATTTCCTGCTTTTCTCCGTTGTGTGGTTGTTGTAAGAACCCTTGTCACTTAAAGCAAATATCTCAGCGCGATCTTTATTAAAATACTTTTTCAGTTTCTTCCGTCTTAATGTGGACATGGAAAATGGACATGACTTTAGTTCTTCTTCGAAGGCATTATTTTACAACGAAATTTACTATGAAGAAACCAACCATGTGTAAGATGCTTGATCAAGCAAATCTATTGCGTGTTTACAATGATTGGATATCATGTGACTTGTTTCATGATATGTTGGCATACAAGTTAATCCAGTATGACAGGACTTGTCAATGGGTAATTAATATAATTAAAATGGAAAAAGCAATTGCACCCAATAACTTTGCACAGAAAAAAAATTTTATGGACATGTTTTTTTTTAAAAGAACGCTCTTGAAGAGCTTTATCCGATCATCACCAAATCTCAATTTTTGAAAAATGGCACTCTCCATACTAATTTATCGTTTGAAGCGCTTATCGTGAAAACCAAAAAGGCTCAATGCAAAGAAAGTGAGGTTTCAATTATTGTGTTAGGGCAGCCTCTACACCAAGCAGATCTGACAGTGGATCAGAGGTTGACGATCGTCAACAAGATGGGTAGACTGGCTGATGACATTATCTTTTCAAGGTAGGAGTCTATGTATGCCAGCAGTAAACTTGTGGCAGATGCTGTTACCTTCTGAACTCATAAGACTCTATTAAAAATACATGTTGGATCTTTTCCCTTTACCATTCAAGATAATCTGAAATCAATTGATTTTTAATAAGTATTGAAAATTATTCCAAGGGCATTGGACTAGAGCTGCTATATAATCATCAGACATTCAACATGCACCAGGGAAGTTTACACTATTTTGTTAAAAGCAACCAAGAAATGTCACTAGAGTTTGCTTATTTTATTTTTTTTCATGAACGGTCAAAGGAAAATAATATTTATTTATTGCCTGCTGTTTCTTGATTATTGTATAATGGCTGATATTGCATGGCTGCGATTCTGTGATTGCATTATCCAGTTATGTGGTTTTTAATGATATTTGGATAATGCAATATTGATAGCAATGAGAATGCGCGCACATAACTAATCAGGATAATAATTATTTATTGATTTTGTGTGACATATCTTGGCAGTGTCAAGTGGGTGACTTTCTATGGGACAAAGTACCAGCCTGGAATGATTGTCATTGAAAGTCACGATGGGTTGATGCCAACTTTTGCAAAAATCAAGTCTCTTCTTGCTCTCACAGACAAAAAAGTTTTCTTCATATGCAAGAGAGTGCAAGTCCTGAGATTTGTGCAACATTTTAGGGCATTTGAAGTGACTGTCATGAACATTGAATGCGTCCTTGATTACTCTTCTTTATATGACTTCCATCCTCTTGATCTTTATTCTGTTACATATGACCAAGCTTCTAGGAAGTTTGTGAGGCCTAAGTACCATATTCGTGAATAGCTTAATTCATTTAACATGCAGTTGATCAGCAATATGACATCTTTGTTAGAACACATGGTCAAATTTTTGTTGATTGATGTATTAAATAAATAAAATCATAACTTCATCTCCTCCCCTCCTCAGGCCACTGAATTTGTAGAGCCCGTAAGTGTAGCCCGTTTTTTTGCTTGGTTTTTTCCTTACCCTTATTCTTGTTAGTTTTGCAATAAAAAAGCTCAATGTGAAATTCTAGGTATTTTCCCCCTTGTGGCAACCAGACTTCAGTGGTTTGGTGTTCGATTTAACAGTTTTAAGATTGGCATACCATGTTCAAACAATTATGTCAGAATGTGTTATTTTACACTTTGCGAGAATAAAACTACCCTCACAGAACTGTAAATTTACCCTGCTATTGGTGTAATAGTAAACTTCAGATTTGTGTATTGTGTTGCAATTTAAAAAAGTGTAAAAATACACTTTACACTGTGTATTACTATTTCCAAAAGAATGCATAATTTTTTACACTGAAACGCAGTGTAAAATTATCCAAGAACTGGTGTAACATTACATTGCAATTTTAGTGTAACAGTTTATACTAAAAAAAGGTGTGATATTACATTTTCGCATTTGTAATAAGACACTTTAATTTTTCGTGTGTTACCATGTTTCGGAAAGCAAAGCAACCCTATTTTTTTTTAGCTAACAACCAGAAGTAAGTAAGCTTGTTTGGGCAATTACACAGTACTGTATGCAAACAGACCTCCAAAAGGGTAAATAAATACTACTGTTTTTAAAAGTACCTGAAGGGGAAAACTGATAAAACACGTCAAGGTAGTTGTGAGAGAGTGCGATAATAAATGAGCATTAGGCGCTTTTCAATAACACGGGAACTCTTGCGAAATAAATTTAGTCTTAGACTGTCTTGATGTTGTGAAAAGGCGGCAAACTACTTTAATTGATTATCAATAAATAATACAGTATCGCTAAATTTAGTGCTTTGCTTTGTGTTTAAGTTGCACCTCAACTTTGCATAATTGCGCATGCTGGCGACAAACACTTCATTCTTAAGTTAATTATGATAGTTTCTGATTGGCTCATTTCAACTGATGCAGTATAAATACAGATACTGCACTCCACAGATCACAGCTCATCGAGTAAAATCCGGAAAATTTGTGAAGTTTAAAATCAGAGTTCTTTGTTATAGTTCATTATACGGCGTTAATATGGATCTGTATGATTTTGATAACGACGATTATGTCAAGAGTACAGCGAACAATTTAGGCTATTCATTTATTGAGACTTTTTAATGATGCAGATGACGAGGAGTCTGACTTCGAAGGCTTCACTAGAGAAGAAGCTTACCAGCCTAAAACACCAAGAGTGCGACCCTTCCACCAGAGAGCCAGCCCTGGGAACGCCGAGGCGCAAAAAGAAAATCTAAGGGCAGCTTCAACATGTGGAAAGAAAAGGAAACCCAATCCTTCACAGTAAGTAAACTTTACTTTCTTGAGAAAAGGTTATAAGCTCTTATTGATTAGAAAGCCTTATTAACACGAATGAATCTGCATGATTGAGCTGGTAAACGAAGTCGAACAGTTGAACATCTGCTTTAAATAGCGTAGTCAGATAAACAGTGAAGAAGACTTATTTATTTTAATACCGAGCATTTTGACAAGTCTGCACTACTATGCGTATTACCTACCAGGTATGGCCCTACCAGGTATGGCCCGGAGTGCAGTTTGTAATTAATGTCAGTAGTTTTAGTAGTTCTCGCGAATTAAAGTACAGATTTTCCTTTCGCAAATTACAGATTTTTTTCTATTCGTTTCTTTTCGCAAATTACAGTAAGCCACTTGAAATTCTATTTAGGAAAGCTGGTACAAACTATATAAAATCCAAAACGACAAACATCCTCGGACCCAGTCAGTCGCAAACAATTCGCACAAAGAACACATGTATACCGTCGTACGTAATGGGAAAAAAAAAAAAAAAACGACAAACATCCTCAGACCCAGTCAGTCGCAAAAAAATTTGCACAAAGAAGCTATTCACACATGTATACCGTGGTACGTAACGAAAAAACATCACAAGTTAAAAACTTGCGTGCCTGAAAGAAAATCACAAAGTGATGAAAAAAGATTAAGCGAAAAAGTTAATAGCTGCGCATTTGTAATGAGAATGAAAAAGTCATGAGTTGAGCATGCGAGTACAAAAGAAAGCTAGTTAGTTGGAAAGCCGAAAGTGGTTTTTCTCAGATCGTGGTACGAACAACAGTAACGAAAGCTTTGTTTTGATGTTTGCTTCTACAATTTGTCTGTACTACGTAGTTTGTAAATGATGTTTACTGACACCTGCATACTAGAAAACTGTCTCTGATCATCACAGACAAATTTGTTACTTTGACTAAAAGACAAATTCTTTTTTACCTTAGTCTTGTTTCTTTTTCCCAGACATCAGCACAAATACTTTCTTTACTATTTTTATGATTTTCTTTAATTTGAGACACACACAAGTTTTTAACTTGCGATTTTTTTTCGTTACGTCCCACGGTATACATGTGTGAATAGCTTCTTCGTGCAAATTTTTTTGCGACTGACTGGGTCCGAGGATGTTTGTCTCTTTTGTTCGTTACGCACGACGGTATACTTGTGTTCTTTGTGCGAACTTTTTGCGACTGACTGGGTTCAAGGATGTTTGTCGTTTTGGATTTTGGATAGTTTTTACTACCTTTCAGGTAATGTAGCAAATCGACGGGTAACCCTTCAACAATTTCGAAAGGGTAATTTCCATGTTATTGTGAAAACAATATCGACCAAACTCTTTCACTGGCTGGATATAGGCTGCCTAGATTCGCAATAGCTACCTACGCGCATGCCAAAATTGTATCTTTTACATGGAAAGGTTTATTGACAAAAGTAATGACGGCAGCAGAATACAATGTCACATTGTAGGATTTGAATATGTACGGCAAAAGAAAAGCAGCCAGCAGGGATTTGACTAGAAAATACTTTTCAACTCATTATATACATGCAAAAGGTTTATAGCATACTAAACTCGTAAAAATACAGTAGGCTGCATGTAAGAGTAGATTGCTTTCGGTGGCTTTTTAATTTTATTAAACCAAAGATCCTCTACACCCGTTCTTTTGTTAACTTATAGTAATGAATTAGTTTTGGTATTGAAATTTGGTGGCATTGATGAGAATAATATTTTCCAAATTGCCGAACTTACCACCAGCCGAACACCTGCGTTATCTGCCTCGCCAAATTGCTTTAGGTAAGAAAATTAACATATACAGTAGGACCCCGGTAACTCAAACTCTGAAGGGAGACAAAAAATTGTTCGAGTTAGCGGGGGTTCGAGTTATCAGGGTAGATCGAAAATTCGACTTTTCATGTAAATAATTTATAGTTTATTGATTATCAGCACTTCAGTATACAACCCAGGGCAAATTAGATACATGTTTTAATTCATTGAAGTACTTTTTTTTTGTTTTCTATGTGACAGCTAAACAGGCAGTGCATGCGGTTTGACTAAAAAGGTCAGAAATAACTATCAAATGCATGATCTGTTGCACTGATTAAAATGAAATTGCTTTAGAAGTGTCAATTCCAGTGTTTTTTACCGATAACATGACAGGAGAAGCTAATGGGATGACATCAGTGGTGAGTTGCAAGAACCAGAATTCGAGTTATTGGGGTAAATTTCGACCAAGGGAAACAAAATTTAGTTCGAGTTAGTGAGGAATTCGAGTTTGACTTATCCGAGTAAAAGTCACTGAAAAGTAGGGTCAAATCCAAGGGAAAAGGGTTATACTTTAGATTAAGCCAAGCCTAACAGTGGAGCTCCTGTTAAGTACTTTTTTTAATGTTTACAGCGCGAAGCGCGCTACAGTTTCCACTAGACCAAGATTTTTGACACTTTTTTGACCCTTTTTGGATTTAGGGGCGAAGTTTATCAGTCCGTTTGAAATTAGCATGCGCGAACTACGCCTAGATCAAGTGTTCGTTGGCTACCAGAAAATGAATTTTCAAGGAATACGTAAGTAAAAAATAATATATTTACCTGTCTGAAGCCATTACTTTTTAGGTATTTCCATTTTGAATGACAAATATATTTTTTTTTATATCCACAGCAAACACACAATTACGTGTAAACGCAAAGGGCGGCTTATACGATAATGAAAGAGCACTACATTCGCTTGTTCGCGAGCGGATATTAGATTTGAACCACCAAGGTTTAGGTCAACGTGCTATTGCAAGAGAGGTCAACACTAGTCATACATTTGTAAAAAAAGTTGTTAGAAGGTACGATGTGACAAATTCCTCGATTCGTATTCCACGAGCTAATTTTGCTGAGGGTTAAATTGACATAAATGCTCTTGAGTATATTGAAGTCCAAAAGCGTATGAAACCGAGCACATATGCATCTGAGATACAGAACAGACTACTGTTAGACGGAGTGGTACACCCCAATGACTTGCCAGGAACATCGCAAATCAATCGACGACTCAGAGAAGACCTCATATTTAGTAAGAAGAAACCGAGGGTCTGTCCGTCCGCAGCAGAAAAGCCAGGTGCATTGGATCGGCAAAATGAATATCTACAAGCTATATCAAGATATCCAGCCAGCAAGCTTCATTTTTTTTGATGAATCAAGTGTCATCAAAACAACGGGTAATCGCAAGTATGGAAACGCCAGGGTCGGCGAGCGAGCTATTGAACTGCAGCGTTATGCATCTAACGCGACATTTACTATAAATTTGCTCCATTCAGTTGTTGGTGTTGATTACTTCAATGTTCTTCAACGACCATCAAATGGTTTGGAACTTCTAAATTTTTTCGACGATGCCTTACAAGTAGAACGGGGCAATGGAAGTGCTGCTCTAGAGCGTGGCGATGTTGTAGAGATGTCATAAACAAAATGACATTGGCAATATTTTGGTTTTATCTGTAAATTTACTTGTTACGAGAATGAAAGTCAGGAACAGATCAGTTAAGTTATGGCGCTGAGCTAGGAAAGTGCAGAGCTCTACGACTATTGGTTGAAACCATCTTGGGTGACGCCATATGCTCCCTACAGGTTTTTACATGCTTTATCGTGTGCTCAATTATTATTCTAGATCTTTAAAGCCTTCGGTTAAACCTTCTTGCCATTCTTTGCACATGTCTGGGCAAACGTCTCATCTGAGCAGCGTGAAAAGGGGTTAACAGAGGAGGGATATCCCCATATCCCTTGTCTGCAAGAAGTACAGCATCTGGAGGCATATCATAATTTGTACCTGACCCAATCCTCTCCATTAAATTAAAATTGCCTGCATCATTGAGAGATCCGAGAAAACCAGCTTGTAGAAAAACTATATTTCCTGCATTATCTGCAATGAGCTGGGTGTTCATGAGGTGGTAATGACGATGGCCACTAAAAAAGTCTCGCTGGGGTTCGACCTGGGGTCTGTAAATTTCATGCGGGGTCCCATCAATACATCCCACTGCGTTGGGAAAATAATGCCAGTTTCCTCAAAGAGAATTCCATTTGACTAAATTTGGCCAGGACACTTGATTGATTGTGGTGCCCATTTTATGGAGATATTATCTCCATAAAATGGGCACCACCCTATAGATAATACTACAAACGGTAGATGGACTGACGTCAAACATTAACGCGAGTGTGTCTAAACAGGGGTACTTTCTGAGCCAGATGAATGTCAAGAGTACTTTATTAACATTAGAAATTTTAGAATTTCTTCTCCTTTGTCTTGGTCTCCCCCTTCTGTTCAGACGTGATAACTCTGCAGAGATTCTGGTAACGATATGCATCATGGTTTCTAGAAGTTCTCCTGTATTCAACCAAAACAGATGCTTTTGATTCCCATATTCTACAAAAACATCTCGCCCTCTAAATTGAAAGCCATGGAAATCTTGATCAAGACGTTGCATTATTCATTGAGGCAAGTGAGGAACGATGGGAAATGATGCCAGGAGCAGCAGTACTACACCCAAAATCTGCAGTAGCTCATCGACTCGATGGTTTGCAACCGGCGGTGGGACCTGGGAAAGAAAGGCAAGAACAATTCCAACTATCCAAAAAAAACGTTGATCTGGTATTTCCCTCGGCATGATGTCAACCAGAATGATTAATTTCGATTTCAAAACTGGTTACATCATCTGAAGGTGTTTAATTAGTACTACTTGTAGTCATAGCCCTCCCATTCCATTTCATAAAGGCAGTGATTATACCACTGGGAGTAAATCAGATATACTTTTTTACGTTAGTGAGAAAGTGGGTAACCATGTGAAAATTATGGTATTGACGGTAATGACGTACGGCTAGGTTCTTTGAATCGTATGACACTGGGTATAGTTACGTTGATTTCTCTGTTATCACTAACTTGCTTGAAAAGAGGGTAAATTGTAAACCAATGATAAACCTTAGGGACACGGTGTAAAATATATTTTGGTTTGATATGAGCTATAAAAGACAACGCTTAAAATAAGATGATCTCACTCAGTTCTCACAAATGACTTCAGCATTTTGGAGACCATTTGACAAGGATGGCGAACAGCCTGTTACACAAGGTAAGCATTGATTTGTCCGGACTTTTTCCACTATATTTGTGCTTCTAATTTTATTTTATTTTTGTGCAGAATCATCAATACAGTCCAAGGCGAAGGGTTCCAAAAAGCGTCGCTACATGATTACTGGAGTCGAGGAAAAGATAGCCTTGAAAGCCTACAGCGAAAACTCGGGCTCGGATGAAATATTAGACGCAATACAGGAACGCTTAACCCATGGCTGGGAATTCTTTAAGGAATGAAAGTATCAGGGAATACTACTGTTCTACCCCAAGAGAATCATCGATCAAGAGAATCAGACGAATCGTTTCCCAAGACCTTCAGAAAGCCAAACAGCTGCCTGCCACCGCAACAAGTTTAAGCGAGGCGGCGATGTCACAAACTATCGTAAATAACAGAATGCGATACTCAAAGAAATGCTCGCCAGAACAGCGTAAGTCAGCGAAATTTGAGCAGGCAGCTGGCCTTGATGAAGATACAGAAGATAGTGCAGGTACCGATACTGATCTCCCAGAGAAAGCCATTCCCGCACCACCTGAGCCACCAAAACAGGACAAACCGAAAAAAAAAAAAAGCCCTCAAAGAAGCGACAGCGGACAGGGGAAGAGGCCAACAAGGCGTACACCCAGATGGGTGGAGAGGCGGTGAAACTCATGAGCAAACTAGAACGCATCCTAAATAAATTTGATAGCGATAGTATCGACGACGATTAAAAATGAGAAACTTTCAATTTGAACAGACATTTGTTATTTTTTTGCATTGATTGTATTTGCAGTGTATTTGTTAACGAAAACGCCATTCAAAAATAAATGCTTTTTGTCACCCAATTCGTGTTTTATTTGATTGCTTTATTCGGGCGCTGTTGTAAATAAAGGAAAATCATGAGAAAACAGACCGTGTATTTTACATATTTAGTGGACTTTTGCGCTATAGTGGCTCTTGTTGGAGTTATGTGAAAGATCTCTCATAGGATACTCTTTAAGTTTGACCTCTGATTCTTTATGAATAGCTTTTTCTCTAGCCTAAAAGAATAACCATTGAAGTTGAAAAAGAGGCACCTCCAGTTAATGTACGAGCTGCAGTCCTGCTTGGATCCACCGATCTACAACGAAAAGCTTATATCCTAAACATGAAACAGCATAATGGTGCAAGTGGTTGTGTTACTTGTGAAGAAATGGGAGTCGTTGTTAAAAATGGGAAGGGCCACGCTCACCGCTACCCATACAGGTCACTGGGGGAGAGGGCTCCCTATCGTACTTCAATCAGTTTTGGAAAATGCTGTCCAAGATAGTCAGAGCAAAGCAAAGGAAATTCTCACGTCAAAAATTAATGTCACTTTCTAACTGCAGTTTTTAAGATATCTATTTCATCCACTTGGTATTTTTGAAATTTATTTGTTTTAAAATCATGTTTCTGCAATGTGTAAAAAGTTCTCTAAAATTCTCTTTGTCTGCTTATATAAGTACTAGTTTCAAGGATGTGTCATTGCATACAGCATGTGGTTGGCATCATTTGTGTTACAATAACTGGGTAATTTATTATTGCACAATGTAAAAAGCATATTCTGATTTCACTTCATGATGATCAAGATCTGTATTAACTGTTTGTTGAATTTGAATCTGGTGTTCAGGTTGCAGGATTGTTCAATGTTACCAGCTTGGCCATGATGCCCTGGTTTGACACTGTTTTGGGAATGGTGCCAGACTATATGCATGGGTGTTTGCTAGGCATCTCTAAAACTCTACTCTATAAATGGTTTTCTTCAAGTAATCATAAGCAAGCTTATTTTGTCGGTGGTCAGGCATGAGTCTAATAGCCCAATATGTGCACATTTGCTTTTTTTTCTCAAGTTACAGACATCACTCTGGGGATTTTTGGTCGATTTTTGAACCACTCCTAAATTTTCGGCCTCACTTGCAAGAAGCCCAAGGGGTTTGTGGGTAGAAATTGCCAGGCATGGGAGCTCTTCTTTTTTTAAGGCCTGATGGCTAAGCTGATGAAAGAGAAACTGTTTTGATTGTTTTAAATAATAGTTGGAAGGTCGAGCTTTAAATTGATAGCAAATTTGCCTACTTTCGAGACCAATTTTGGAGGGTTTTGGCTCTTGAAGAGACGTGAAAGTATCCGAGACATTTTACCGTTTTTTGGGCTGAAGTTTGAGCGTTGCTATTGCGTTACTGGGGCATATGACAAAAATCTAAACCAATACGATTGCTGTTTGTGGACAGAAGATTATATGGGGAAGATTTCGCGAGTGTTGAAGATATTTTCAAAATTTTAGACCATGAAGATACTGAAGGGCAGGAGAAGTTGAGAGAGGTTTCCAATAGGAAAGTGCGCTGGTAAGGTGAAGTATAAGCGGTTGGAAGCTGTGGAAGTGAGCAAACGCCTTGAAAATATTGAGCGAGAGATTCAAGTACGAATGAGACCACTAAAATTCTGAAGGAAAATAATGCTCAGCTGAAGGATGAAATAAAGGAACTCAGGAGAAAGGTAATGTCCTAAAAGGATGCTGTGATGTTAGGTCGATGCACTGTAATGACTGGAGTATTAAATGAAGTTGTATATTAAAGCTCTATGATGGCTGAAACTAATCATTTCATGAAACATTTTTGTGATATTGATACTTTAATTGGGGATAAATTAAGGGGTAAAATTGCATTGTTATTGGCTGTATAAAATGTTTCTCCAAAAAATCAGGAATGAAGTGCAACATGACACACTGAGAATTGTAGGCTATGGGTTTACCTTCTCTTACTTTCATTTATTTGAATGTGTGATCTCTGTTGTTCATTACAAATTAGGTGGTGCTTATTTATAATATTATTATGGTTGAAAACTGGAGACTTTTTTTAGTGCAGCAAATATTTCAAGCTGTAAGTTGTCTTTTTTAGCGTGGCTAATTTGAGAATGAGAAAGCACACCTGCCAATAGGCTCAGTTATCCCTTCAAAATTATGGCTGAAAACTGGAAATTGTTTTTTTTTTTACTGCAGCAGCTATTCTAAGCTGTACTGTCTTTTTCAGCGTGGCTTACTTGAGGATGAGAAAGCACAGCCTGCCAAGAGGCTCAGTTATCCCTACAAAACTAGACAAAGAAAATAGTGACTGTACTGTTGGTCTGTCTCACACTGTTGCCTCAAAGAGAAGAAAGCTGACAGTGGATGCAGCACAGAGGATCTAATCTAGCCCTAGAACGCCTAATGCTGATTCAAAGACAGATATTTTGAATGGACTGTGGAATACATTTGTGTCTTATGCTGACAATAGAGATGTTGTTAGGTTGTGCAGTAGCTCTAAGAAGGTTAATACTTAGTTGTACCCAAAATAGTAATTAATTCTGTTGCTGCTTTTGAGAAGTCAGCAAAAAGTTATGAAAAATCAGTGAGTGTTTTTTACAGGGGTGGCATTTTAAGTAAAAGGAAGTAATATGAGTTGCGTTCGTCAGAAATGTTTGACTTTGATATTCACACTAGAAAGCGAAGGCGAATAGAGTTCAAACAAGGTTGCAAGGTGCCACCATAAGTGCCATACAAAGATGTGATGAGATTCATATCAGAGCAAGAGATAAGAACCCTTCAAAATATACCACAGGCCAGGGATGATAGTGAAATTGAAAAGGAGAGTGAAGATGTTAATCAGAATCTGTTTCCACTTGTACCTGGTCATTTCATTGACTTACAAGAACGTCTATTGCAAATGGCTAATTTGTATCTTCATATTGACAGTCACAGGCCAAATTTTCTTATTTGGTTTGGAAAGGACAAGGGCAATTTTTTAGTCACAATTAGAGCTGACGGTGCTCCATTTGGAAAATCTAATGAAGCATGTGTGTGGCTGGTTTCTTTTTTAAATGTGACAGAAAGAGTTTCTAGCACTTATGACAATTTCCAAATATGTGGGGCTAACTGTGTTGAAGACCATCCATCAATGATAGAATATGGCAAACGTTTAAGATCTCAGATCAGTGTTTTGGAAAAGCAAATATTTATGTTAAAAGGCATACAGGTAAAGGTTTCCTTTAAGCTTGTGCCTGCTGACATGAAATGGCTGACTAAAGTTTCTGGTGAATTAAGCAATGCAGCTACATACCCAAACCCCTTTGCCATTGTGCCTCAGGAAAGGTTGTCAGAAAGAGGGTGTACCCTAGGTACTGGTCCAGGAGATAAATGGAAACCTTGGGCTTATGATTTTAGAATGCAGGTTGCTAAAAAAGTTGCACAGTTTAAGCAAAAACAGCCAATACCTACTAATGCACCTCTAATACAAACTTTACGCAACAAGGCGTACCAATTCATAGCTAACCTTAAATCCAGACAAGAGTATGAACCAATACTTGGACCTCTAGTCCAAAATGCAAAGTGTGACAGTCTCCATGTAGGCAACAACTGCTGGAGACATTGGTTCAAGAAGGTGTTTACCCAAGTTCTAGCAAATGCAAAAGTGGGCACAAATGTGAAGTCAGTTTTCCAGCTTACAGAAGACAATCCTTTGCGTAAACATTTGAAGACCTTAAGGTTTAAGGTGAAATGCAAAAAGTTGTACAATAACATTTGTCGCTGGTTAAGGAAAAACGAAAATCTTGTGAGTTTAAATTTAGGTTTACTGGTGAGGAGACCAAAAAATTTTGTCATGGATTCATGTTCCTCGTTGAAGATATTGTTGGTGAAAATTTCTTTGCCCTATCAATGGCAAGGATGGGCCTTCATTTAAGAAATGGCTTGTCTCTGGCTGTCAGAGTTTCAGATATTAAGGTAGAATATTTGCCTAAATAAGAAGAGGATTGCAGGTTGTACTATAATTTAGCATCTCTATTTCACTCCACCAATCTTAGTGTTTGGACAATGAGACATTGTGTTCCATTTCACTCAAAACAGTTAATGGGAGATTTTGGAGTTGGTCTCGGGATTAATTCAATGCAGGGCAGAGAGGCTAAGCATCAGCAATTGGCATCCTTTGCAGAATTCTCTCTAGTCAAAAATAGATGGGAAAAAGTGTTCAGACATGAACACATGTCACTTCTCTGGTTAAGGCACCAAAATCCCTTCAATGATGGTTACTAGAAGAGCAAAGAAAAATACATTCCACCAAGGTGTTGTACGAATGAATACTGTTTTTGTGGAATTGCTTTCAATAGCAATGGGAAATGTAGGTATTGTGACAGTAACCTGTCAAAAGAAATTGCCACTTGTGCTTCTTCTGGAAGCTTAACTGTGAAAATGAAAGCAATTTTGAGGCGTGCTGAAGAAGCAACATCCCAGTAAACAGCAATGTATTTAAGACTCAATATGTACAACACCGATTTAGAGACCTAACGGTACTTAAGGAGCAAACAATGAAGGCCCACTTGAGGAAGATTTTAAATGAACACTTGAAATTCAAAGAGTCTGACTTGTAAAACATGGTGTACAATGATGTTCTTTTACATGAGATGGCTGTTGCAGACCAAGTTGATGTTCAATGGTTATGTTCTATGTTAATAATTTCTTATCAGGGGCAGATCCACGAAAGTGGATTGGGGGCTGCAAACCCTCACCCTCTATGAATTGCTGGAAATACAGGAAATATTTTAATTTTGCAATCAGTATTTTTAAAGTTTCTTGTATAACCCACTTCAGGGACTGACACTGAGTTATACCCCCCCCCCCCCCCTCCAATAAAATCCCAGATCTATTCCTGTTATTATTACCTGTATTTGTTATTGTTATATTCATTAAGAAGATTGAGATAAGTTGGAGATCCTTTTCTGTAGCATGTTGTTTATTGATAGTAAAAATTTAAACAATTCAATTTAAACGTAGTTGTTGACAATGTGTATTTCTGGCCTGTAAACACAGCACCAGTCATTTATTGAGATAGCCAGGAGTTTACAGGTTCAGCATACAACAGTTTTCAAACATCCTTTATGCAAGAACGTCAGGTGAACTGTGGAACATCATCATTGTTCCACACCCCATAGTGACATCTCACTTTTACCACTTCATTTCCAGAGTTGTAAGCGATAGTGAAGGGCTTCTGTCTGGCAACAATAACGTCTGTCTTTCCCTTTCCCGCGATTTCTCTCTTCAAACTGATCTCTTCATTGCCCAAGCAAAATCGCAACATCTGCTGAAACTTTGGCTTGCTTGTAACCTCTACAATGTGCTCTTTATTGGTGCATCCAGTGCAGGTCAATACACCAAAATTTGAAGTGCATGTCAACAGATGAAAGATGTGCTTGAAAATAGGCTCCTGGAGCGTAGTTATTAAAACAAGGAATGACCTAAAATGATCTAAAATGACCTAAAATGACCTAAAATGATCTAAAATGACCTAAAATGATCTAAAATTAATCTAAAATAACCTAAAATTATTTTAATTTTATAGCAAAGACTAGTGAGCAGCTCAGCGGAAGACTTCTTGTAGTTGTATACTTTTTGTTTATTTCCGACGCGTTTCGTCTCTATCGGAGACTTCTTCAGGGAAATTCCCGATAATTACTGTATCACAACCGCGGCTTTGATTGATGCAAAGTGTCTAGTTGTTCCCCAGCAACGTGGTTTTGATTGGTGCGAAGTTCCAAGTTTCGCTCAGCAAAGTGGTTTTGATTGGTATGAAGTGCCTAGTTTTTTCCCAGCAACGCAGTTTTGATTGGTACGAAGCAAAGTTCTATGATTCGCCCAGCAACACGGTTTTGATTGATGCAGCTATTTTATATGGAACTGACACAGAGTTATCTTTTATTCATGCTCTACCCCTGACTTGCTAACTGCGTGTTTATTTAAGGAAATTGATGCACAGATATATATGCCTTAAATTACATTGTTTACAAAAGCGTTTTATCAGTGTTTACACAAGAATTTAGCCTTGTCGTGTGGCTTTTAATGTGCGACCGGAAAACTAACCCGCAAAAAAATTGGTCAGTGTCGATACTTTTGGGTCTTTCGGACCGACCAAAAACAGAGATTTGCTCTAGTGCGGTTTGTTTACGCAAACTTGTCATCGAATCGGCTTACGTGCAACCATCGCGATTTTCGAGTCTTCTTCGGTCTTTCAGGCAGTTCACAGCAGCTTCCTGGTATCAGCCTTTTTGGTAAGCACTCAGTTCTGTAATTCTGTAATTTTATCTTGGTTTCACTTCATTTAGATCATTTTAGAATATTTCGGATTTATTTTAGATCATTTTAGATTCATTTTAGGTCATTTGAGATCATTTTAGGTCATTCCTTGTTTTAGTAACTACGCTCCTGGAGTCGCAAATTGAACTGAATAATCCATAGATGACAATGTTTGGCTGTTAGAAATTGTCTGCGCATCAATGTCAATAGCATACTTCATTGCATGTCATGTAATGTAAGTCACACTTTTTAAATTCATCTTTTTCCTTAAACTTGCCTCCGAGTGGGCTTTCATTGTTTGATCCTTAACTGCCATCAGCTCCCTAAAAAGGTCTTGTAGAGCCAGCTTCTGTGGAACCTCATCATGTGGAACACTAGAAAAATATCTCATTTTGAGTTCTCCGTAAAAATGATCTATTTCTCTCGATATTTCCTTGGCCGTCTCAGTGTTTACAGAGCTGGCAGCCATCTTGGTTTAGAGTTTCCAACCTTGTCCCGGGACTATCCGCGTTCAAAATGGCGGCGTGCCCCAGAAAAGCCTCGATTTTGTGATGTTATCAAAATCGACCAAAAATTCCCAGTATGATGTACTTTTACTTCACGCATATCATACGAATCTACTGATAAACTGTAATAAATTAACCCATGTATATCGAAAACGGGAGAAGTTGATCTCTTAAACTAATAAACTAAAGATGATGTTAGTACAAGTTTACTATTGGACGGTATTGACAATATTCACAGTAAACCTGGAGCTGGTCTTCAGACTTGTAACTAAGAGGGCTGTCTTGTTAATGGTACTGTTTTCAACTAAAATCGTAAGTGACATCATAATCTCATGGCTTGTTACGTGTTTTTTGCATTTTCGCCGTGAAGCAACAATTTTACAGATACTTTTTGGCGGCCAGATTTTTCCATCTGATGACAAAAATGTTAAGTCACCACTCGGCAAAGAGACTACTTGGTGCCTGGATTAATAAGTAAATTTTGGACCCTAACAACACAAAATTATTCCGGGAAAGTCATTAAGTTCTAAATTCTTTGATGTGTTGCTAGTTGTTGTGCAAAAATTCTAGTGCTTCCCTTCCAGCCCCTTGTGCTACTATAGTCATCAAAATGTTTGTCTTGTAACCTGTTGGTTTTTCAGATAAAACAAATCAACAAGTGAGTCCTCAAAATGAGACCACTAAACGAACTGTCTAGGCTACCAAGAGACAGTGAGAAACACTTTAAGAACTTTAAAGGTACATGTTTCTGAACTTTTGTTGAAATTGTACAATAATATTGTACCTAACTTATGTCAGAAGTTGTATCAGCAATAGATACAACCTTCTTGAAAGCATTTCTCCTTGCCTGGACCATTATTAATATTTATATTATCTAAAATTGTTACATGCATGATTTCATATCGTTATTTTGTTCTTTTGAATCTTCCGACATACAGTCCTGGCTCTTGTTCTATCCATTGCTATGTTTGGTGGGCTTTCTGTCTGATAAATATCTTCAGCATTTTGTCCATTTCTCAGAGGCAGTTTACATCCTACTTGGTAGTGGAATTATAGAGTGCAAAGGAACTATTGAACAAACTCTGCAAAGACTTTCAGGCATTGTCTGGTGTGAAGTACATGTAATTATTAGAAATTCATGATTACTAATAGAAGTCCATTTTGTGAGGTCATCATTTCTATTAGTAGTTAAGTCACTTAAAATTGTTTATATCAAACTAAATTGTTGAGTTAATTGCGACAAAAAATATTTCTTTAAAAAGGAGATGGGAGCTGTGGCCTTAATGTACATAAT
Organism: Pavona decussata; assembly: GCF_977016875.1. Lineage (NCBI taxonomy): Eukaryota > Metazoa > Cnidaria > Anthozoa > Scleractinia > Agariciidae > Pavona > Pavona decussata. Next base: position 6,485,340 of record NW_028145568.1, read on the forward strand.
GCAGGAGCCCACTTGGTTGATTATGTTGAAGGCTGGGGGCCACTTTGGGCTTTGTCCACATTTTGATTTGAAGATATGAATAGAACCCTTATGGATTTTTCTCAAGGCACTGGAAACGTTTGTAGACAAGTAAGCAGCAATAACACTCAAAAAGAATGTGCCTCGACTAGACTGATAATGTGTATGTTATGGCTTGATGTTATCCTTGATTTTAATTTTATTTTCCTTTGTTTTTTGTTATAGTAAAGTATGATAATGTAAATGAGTTTATTGAAACAGAGGTCACTACAATTTAACCCAAGGATAAAATTGAACCACAACATGCAGATACTTTTCAAATAATGAGATGTCGTCAAACTGTGAAGATTTATGAAAGAGGTCTAATTTACATCCTTCTCATTTGTAGAATGTTTTGAATTTATATCTTGATAACAAAAATAATTGTCATTATTTTCAGTACTCTCTTACAGCAAGGTCATAGGCATCACAAAGTATGCTATATGAAACAAGGTTTAGGATTTTTTCAAATAAATCATTCTGTTGGCGAACAGATAAGTTGAGAAATCACTGTGGCTTTCACAGTTGTCTCTTAAGATTCCCAATTCCTTAATTACTTCAGTTGGTCAAAATGGAACAAACCAGGTTTATTTATTTACTTTTATCATTTTTTACACATTTTTGAGCTGATATGGATGCTGCATGCACAAAGCTGTCTGCGGAATGATGCAGCTTTAATTGTATTTCAAATAATAGCAACTGAACAGCACCACAATAGCTCTTTTTGCAGTTACCGGTAAGTTACCCGCTGAAGGTAGTATCGCGAACGGGCGCAGAAGCTAGGCAATTTCAATTAAAAACCGTTAAAAGCACGCATATCCACGCGTATGTGAACAGCAAAATTCAGTTGTGGTTATTTTTACGGCAAATCGTTCTATTTCACATGTAAAACAACATCATCTGTCATGACGTGGAAGTTTTGCTCCATGTTTGGCCATGGAGAAAAGACATCAAAAGCATAAGCCAAATTTCATCAAATCACATGATTTGTTCTGTTCATTTCCAAGGAGGAGTAGGACATTGTAAGGCATATCCAGTTCCAACCATCTATAATGTTCCCGCGATTGCGCTTCACTTCCAACACAAATACAACAAAGCGTAAAGCGCCAATTGAAGTGAAACAGAAGTGCTACGAAACAGTCTCGAGAGTGACCAGCACCACCATGAACAATGAGCGCGAACAATTTCTACATTTGGAACCTCTGGCAGTAGGAAATGGAGATGAGCACAGCGTAACATACTTTCTTGTCCATGATCTTGCCTCAGCTGTAAAGCAAGATCATAACCATTCATCCGTAAATTGTTAAGTGTGAACCCAAACTTTTCTGAGCTCAGACAATCTTGACGAACAAAACCAAGAGATGAAGCACTTCACAGCTAAAATGGAAGGCAAAGAAAAATCTTTGGAGAGAGTTATTAATCAGTCAAGCGACCAAGGATAACTCTGCGGTGAAATTTTCCACTGGAATACCCTTCCTAGCGTTACTAATGGCTATTTTTAGTATTCTGAAACCTGCAGCGGAAAAAAATGAAGTATTGGGTGAAAGGAGAAAGTAACCAAGCGGGAAAATACATGGTGAGATTTTTTTCATTGCTGTATTCCAAAGTTTGTTTTAAATAGTCACTAAATTATTGATTTATAAGGAAGTATTTAAGTCGCCACTTACACCAACACTGAGGTGAATAATTGTTTGAGTATATACCACACACGTTGAATAACTAGTGCCCAAAAAATTCCTTTATTTTTGGCAGTATACCAAAAAATGGTGGGAACTTTTAAAATAACGCGTGCCGCACAGTAAGCGATTTCTTGTTGTAGAAAGTTCTGTCTCGCTTTCTTGCGAACAATTACAACTTTTTGAGGCACTTGTTTAGTTGCTGCGGTGTCATTTCTTCAATAGTCTTGTTTTTGAAACCATGCTGCAAAACATTAAATGTTTCATTAAAATTTTCTTGCCATTTTTGTATTTTTTGTAACAGCTGCCTCGTTTATCTAAATAAATTTATCTTTAGTGACCGTGGCAAAACGGAAAGCCATCTTGTTTCTCTTCGGTTGCCTGGAGGTGAATAGTACTTGGCTAATCACCTCCGAGCTAGCTAATAAGCATGCGCGAAAGGCACTATTCACTTGTGTGGTATATACTTATAAAAAATAACATCACGTAATATAATACCATAAGAAACAAAGAAAATTGGGTAACTAGTAGAAAACATTGAAAAAATGACAATGGTAACAAAGGTACTGAAATTACTAAATGTAGTATGGTAGACTAATAAGGTGGTGAAGCAAATGCCATTTTTAGATCTAATTCACGTTTTTTGTTTAGGCCGTGAGGGTTGAATGTGTAACAACTTGTATATTACTTGGTATTATCATCAGTTGTGAAAACAAGTTTAGGCCGTGAGGGTTGAATGTGTAACAACTTATAAATTACTCGGTATTATTATCAGTGTGAAAACAAGTTTAAATAATTATCGTCCCATTTCTATTCTCAATATTCAACAAACTGTTAGAAAAGTTAGTGTACAACTGAATGACTCCCTTGAAAAATCACAGGCCACGTGCAATATTAAACTATCTTAAAGGTCAATGGACTTTCGCGGGAAAAAAACACAGACACTGCACACATGTAAACCAAATGAAAACGAGAGGGACGCACTGTTAAAAACAGCCAGCAGCCACAAGAAACTTCACATAGCTTTCTTTGACAAAAACAAAGTTTGACAAATTATGCATGGCTGGCAAATATATGATCGATTGACCAATCGAGAGAAATCGAGACACATTCTGCCCCCTCAATTGCCCACTGACGCTATAATGCAGCCTAAATAAATGCAAAACACATTACTTTGACTAACAACAGTACCTGCTGAGAGAGATTTCCGTCGCTTTTCCGTCCTTGTTAAGCAGACATGAACACAACTGTTCCTCTTGCTTCTGGGATGGGTGGGAAAGGCACTTCTTTGCTCAGTCCTAGATCGCAGACCGCTTCATGGAAGTGAGATTTTACCTATGAAATGCAGAATTTCTGCTTCTCCGACACTAAATCGGATATCCTCGGAGCCCGTCCACACAACATCGGCAAGAAAGGAAGGGCCAAAGAAAGAACCGAATAAATTGCCTCCGACAAAGAATGGTAGCCATGACAAAACCTAACGCGGCATCAACTGGAGGCGGATAACACTTCAAATTCTGGTGTATTTTGGCTTCTAATTCATGCTCACCTGAACATTTCTCCAAATAAACCACAGAAATTAAAAGTTGATACATTGACGAATGACATGTCTAAATTTCAGCTGTACTTGTCGCTTTTCTGCAGAAGGTGAGGATTTTCTAATTTAGAGCAAGCCGAGGTTTAAATTTTCGCTGTCGTAACGGACTTAAAATCGGTTTTACTATATTTTGGTTCAACCTATTGTCTCAGTAGAATCACATTTTATATTCCTTTAAATTTGCGATTTAGAAATTAATTAAAACAGTGTTCAATTGCAAATTTAAATTTAGTGAATTTTTTTCCAAAATCATATCTCCCATGATACTGCCCCTCTCTAGGCTCCCTATTATTACACTCACTCTTATTAAATAAGCAAATAAATAAAAGGATATTGCCGTGTGATTTAAAGGAATGAATCATTGCTTTGCGGGCTTCATAATAGCGCTGCAGCCAAATGACGTCACTGAAAATTGGACCCCCCGCGAGACTCAGACAAACAAACCGATAACTTTGCAGAGCTTGTCTCAGTATTTCATCTCTGTTTGGACTAATTTTGTACTTTTCGCTTGTTTTATCGGAAGTAAAACTCCGGCAAATAAGCGCAAAGGAGAGAAGATGGTGAATACTAAGCACTGTTGCTGGGGAAAGTGTACAAATGATTCAAGATATCAAGAGAAGCTACCGAAACCACTGCAAGAAATGTTCCCAAAGCCGTCACAGGGAATCAAAAAATGCCAACGCTGGATTGAAGCATGCTCAAGGAATTACTTTGATGTATCGAAGACAACGGGAAACACATGTATTTGTGCAGTTCATTGGCGTGGAGGGAAAGGACCTACACTTCAGCAGCCGGATCGGATCTAGCGGTGAAAGCGATCTTCTCGCAACAAGAAATCATCCAAGCTTCGGCGAGCAAGAGGAAGGCACCGAAGGCACCTAAATCGAGGCCTTTTGTTGCTGCGAAAAGAAAAAGGTACTCTCTAGATCAGACTGAATATTCGATTGTTTCTTCCAATTCTGATATTGAGCTTGATTACGGACTGCAGGAATATGAATGTTGTTTTTCTGTGACAGACAAATCAACTCAAGCTGAGTACTCGAAGTACATGCTCTCGAAACCATGCTATTTAGAAACGAAGCTATGGCTGGAAAGTCAAGAAATTTCTCAAGCTTAATTACCAGTTTATCGTATGAAAACACTTGTAAAGATTCTTCTTCCATAAAATATTTGACTGGGCTTAGTACTGAGCAATTTGATGCATTACATTCGTTCCTGGACAGTATTTGCCCACTTGATGACATTGCTGCCTACAGAGGGAAAAACACAACAGGAGTCTGCAGAGACAAAAGAGGATGGAATGATAAATTGACTAAACGCGAGAAGCTCTTTATTTGTCTCGTACGGTTGAGACGGGGTTTTACCTTAAAAACTTTGTCTATTCTTTTAGGTTCGCCAACAAAATCTTTTGAGCAAACAATTATAAGGAGAATTTTTACAACCTTCATACAGTTAATGTACAAAGTATTCAGAGAAATGGAGACAGTCATGTTTCCATCCAGGGCTATTATGTTGAGATACCTACCAAGGGTATTCAAGACCATCAAAAAGATTTGATGCATCGTTGATTGCACTGAGTTTTCAGTGAAAACATCACAAAAATTCGCAAGACAAGGGAACACATATATTCTGCCTATAAGCACACACACTTTTAAGTGTTTAATTGCAATCACCCCAAATGGGGGTGCCTGCTTTGTTTCAGATCTTTACGAAGGGGACATTGATGATGTTCAGCTTTTTAAAAAATGTGGCATCTTGAAGCACATCAATCCTGGTGATATTGTCATGGCCAATTGTCGTTTTACAGTCCAACATTTATTGAACCCTCTACATGCACAACTGAAAATTCCATCATTTCTCAAAGGAAGGGCAAATGTCAGTGCTGCAGAGGAAATTGAAACAAGAAAGATCGCAAAGGTGCAAATTCATGTAGAGGGATTTAATGAACGCCTTAAGCAGTTTCGTCTCATCGGGTGAAAAATACCGCTATTACTTGCTCCCATACCAACTCGGATGGTAGTGGTTGCTAGTGAGCTTGTAAATTTCCAGAGTGTCTTATGTAAGTGACTCAAAAGCAAGACAGCCCCTTGATATTTACGTTAGAAACCATTCATTTTTGCGCCACCAGTTTTTTTGTAAATTGCTTACAAGAAGGCATGCAAAATTCCAGTGGATAATTACCACCTCAAAATAGCTCATGTATGCCTTGAGTACCTATGAGTTTGTGATGAATGGGGGAATAATGTGTTATGCTGCATTTTGTAACAAAAGGTGGTTGAGGAACAATTATAATTAACTGAAGAATGAAATTCTGAGAATTGCAGTAAATTTGGTGACTAAGGTATTAACAAATTTTTTGGATCATCAACATTTTAAAATATTAACACAATTATTGCATTAATAAATAAAAATGTTGATGATCCAACTAATATCTCATTCACAAAATTAACTGCAATTCTCAGAGCTTCATTCTTCAGGTAATAAATATTGTTCCAACACCACCTTTAGTTAAGTACCAAAAGAGAAATATGGAAACTGGGAACTGAGAGTTACTTTTGAAAAAATCATACAACTACCACTTGCATGATTTTAAGTTACTACTTATGTTGGAAGTATCTCTTGTGGAAGAAGTTGTTTGGTTGTGAAATATTTTGGAGTTATGTATTCCTAGGTATTTAATCCTTTCAGACCCAATCTATCAGAAACAACATTTTCCTTGTACACCATAGAACAAATAATATTATTTGGTGGTAAGAATCTAGATGGGCTTTCTAAAAGATTATGAGATGGTCATAAGAGAGAACTTATCCTTGCGATTTCACAAAATAATTCTCTTAACTCTCAACTACCAGAAATATATGGAGAACAGTGCATTCTGCTACCGGGGGGAATAAAAGTGACAGGGCTGACCGTTGGAAATTTTGAAAAAAAACCCTAAAAGGTACCAGAATTCTGTTTTGTGGTCGTGGCTCAACAATTTTTTATCCCCAAGAGGTAACAACTCTAAGGCAATACACTAACTGACACTTTGACAATTTTTAATTTTTTTTAGCTCAATACCCAAAAAGGTACCACCTTACCTCTGACAATAGTCATAATTTTAGATTTTAGCACCCTAGTCTGGGGTACCAAACCACGAATTTTAACCCCTAAATTGTACGACGAGCACCCACATCACTTTTGTATTCTGTGTAAAAAAGTTTTTCTTCCAGGAAATTTGGGTTTTTGTGTATCACTAAGTTTCCATATAATAAGTAATAACTATGATTGTTAGGAAACTTTGGTATTAATATTTTAAAATCATCATTAATTCATATGCTAAGATGAAGTTCTGAATAGAAGTGGACATTTCATAAGCATAATATTGTTGCTGTTATCTAGCAGTGGTTGCCCACTAGGGGTGTGGAACAAAGTGTTTTCTTTCCCTGGCATGCACTGTAGGCGGGGGGAGGGGGAAAGGGTCCTAATTCTGATTTTGTAAGCTTGGGAGGTATGCCACTGAGGAGAATGTGCATGTTTATCCTGGGGGACTTAAGGGTATTCAATCAGTATTTACTGTAATACCCTGAAGCTTTATGACCATGGTTTTCAGCATGATCTAAAACAAATAGCAAAACAGCAACAAGTCCAACAATGTCGCTACAATGGCCCAGGGCAGAAACTTTACACGGTTCACAGGAAGCGTGGATCACTGCGCTGCTCAAGTTTGATAAAACAACTGATACGTTGTGTGGGAGCTTCGCTCTCATTGAAGGTCACACATGCCCATAACGTCATGAACGAATCCAGAGTCTACATATTTCCGAGCACTTTTTAGTGGTTTGTCAGTCAAGTGACCGAGATCACAATTTCCATCTTTGTCGTAATCTCTAACTAAACTCTCTATAGATTCCAAAGTATAATGATGTACATGTCCGTAGTTGAAATAGGACGGTATCTCCAACTGAAAATTATTCCAGTCAGGCGGTAATGCAGCTACAGGAATATCTTCAATGCATTTTCGTTTGCCTTTGGACATCTGCGCTACTGAGTTTTCTCTTAGATCCTTAGCAGCATACCATTTCCTGCCGTCTATACGAACGTCCAACAAATGATGATTTCCTGAATTTACACAACCTTGGACTCGCTCAACAATATCCCGCTGCTTGCCACTTTGCTTGAGTCCTATGCATTTCAACAAACCCTTTAGTTGTTCTACAGAATATTCAGAGGGATCATGCTAACCCATACTCAAAACGCGAACCCAGAACGTCGTCAATTTTCGTTAGAGTTATTAAAACAAGCAAAAAAGTGCTTATTTTGGAAGGCATTCTACACAAATGGTAGCGAGGGAATGTTTATTTGTCTGAGTCTCGCGGGGGGGTCTAACTGACTGAAATCTATTTTTAGTAATTGGCCGCAGCGCTATTATTTAACATTTTTAATATTTTGTCATTTTTTTATGCAGTGCACATTATGTGACATAGGCCATCTGTAAAAAGAACTTTTCTTTTTCTTATTCTTATCACTCTCTGTTAGACAACCGGTTGGAATTTGCCCCTTCATTGATTTGCAGGCCTTTTATTAATTATCACCTGGCGTTTGAAAACACGGGTTGAAAGCTGCCCCTTGTGTGTTCTCCTTCAACCCAATTATCAACCATTAGTTAACAAGGAAACAACATGTTTTTGCGCCGCGATCTGCGGCCCCTTTCCGGGGTCATTGCCTGCAGTAGGAATCATTGCACTGTTAACCTTTTGGTTTCATTAATTTCGTATGAGTGAAAACGTTTCGCGTTTTAAGTATCAGGACGTTTGTAATCCATACAATAAACACCTTATCTGACTGACACCTCACTTGTATGCTGCGAATGGGTGGTTGCGTTGCCGCACTACACTTGGAGTTTTGGCTGTCAGAAACGGCCCTTCTTTGAGTCATATGCAAATAGCCGGAAATCACACTTCACAGATTGCACTTTGTACTGTCCAGTGCACTGTTCTTGTTTCAGTCTATCAGTACCGTGCCTCTTCTTCCAACATGGACCAATCAGAGAACTCCTTTAAGTGATGCCATTTGAATGAAAATCTTCACTTCCTTGCTTTGAATTTGGACTTTGGCCTATCATCATTAGAAGTAACTTGGTAAGATAGTTTTTTTTTTCATTTACTTGCAACCAGCACAAGGCCAGGAAAAATTCAAGCGATGTTGAGCGGGTTCATTTCAAAAAGCTGTCTTCTGATATGCATGCATATTTTTTTTGCTTTTTCTTGGCCGCAGGATGTAAAAGTACCAAGCACTTCAGATGCAAACGAAAAGGCCAAGCCTTGCAATACACTGGTGAGTACCGCATGTAGTGCGCAATCACAGCAAAATTTCTAATGAAAAACTGATCATGTGCTTGCACACAGGAATTCAGTTATTCAAAACTGTGTTTTCCTCAGCTAAGATACTAATGTGCAATGTGGCTTTTCTCTCTCGGCAGAGATTTATTTGTACAAGCTAGTTTGAACAATCTCGATACAAGGCAAAGCCTGGCAGCTCGCTTGTTACCAAGAAATCGGTGAGTTTTTTTCCATTCTTGATAATGATTAGTGTTAGATACATCAAAACTTTGAATTAGGTTACTCTCAACAACAAATTATGAGTGCTTTTCTCTTCGCAGATCTATTTCTAAAAGTTTGATCTCGACTCAAGGCAAAGGCACCTTTACGACTGTTAACCCTTTGACCCCTGAAGACGCCTATAGGCACGCTTTCATATATGGTGTACATTTTGCTCTTTAACACGGAGCGATCCTATAAAAGGGAAGGACACGCCCCCTTTGAAGCGCTTTGTTGGCTTCCCAACGGATCAGTATAATGGTGGATGACGTCGGTAACAGTCGAGGAAAAAAGAGAGAAGAACTATCGTTTGTAAAATCGAAGAGGGAATCGATTTATCAATAAAAATAAGCTAAACGCTAACTATATATCTTGTAAAACACCAGAAATTAGCAAGATTAACGATAATAACGGAAAAAATCAAGTTTCGTTGCCGCAATTGAAAGATTATACGAAACTTACTCGAAATTCGAAATCCTTCTACCAAATACACAGTACAAAGATCGAAACCATTATAAACTGAAGCCTGCGACGAACTGGACATCTGTATCTCTCCATCTGAACATGCCGATAACCAAAATGAGTCTGTGTTGTTCGCCAAACCGGCAGGATTTTCAAAATTTAGCAGATGTTTTCCGCTAAACGGCTGCTCGAGTCGTCATGTCGGGTTCACGTTTATCACCGCTTGTGTATCTATTGATCACGTACGTGAAAACTAACTCTACTAATCCGCTGGAAGTGGCAGCAATAAATTCTAAACTTCTACGCACAAGTCAAAAATAAAAACATCTAAACACATTTCGTACCTGATCATGCATATTTGAATAATTTGCTAATTCGAAACATCCCCAAAGATATAAACAAAACACGACCCGATGTTGCTCTCACGTATCTTATGGATGAAATGATAATGGCAATGGCTCTCTCATCAGTATTAAAATTAGCCAGTACCAAATATATTCTAAGTTTTATTATATACAGTAAGCAATAGAGAGGCTGGGTTCAAAAAGATTATCAGCTCCGTCGTCTTGCGTGCGATCACTCGCCGCTTGAGACACTTCACTTTTCTCCTCCGTTTCCCGCTCCATTGTTTCTTTTAGGCTTCGCTTCCGCGACTTTGTCTCTTTACTTATCTCTCCCCCACTAGACGAAACAAAGGATTGTAGCGATTCCATCTCGGAAGCCGGTTTCAGAAGAACAACCTGTTTCAAGACAGAGTTTGTTTACGAACTTTATCCTAATCATTTCGGAAATATCTCGAAAAGATAAGATTTTACCAGCTGATAAATGAATTTCCGATCTCAAAATAGACGGATAACTTAACTTTCTAAATTCTTCTCCTGTAGCCATATTCGTTGGATTGATTTTGAACAAAATAATTCGAACTAAAATGTCTTTTCCGCCAACTCGTCACGTCCTTTCAAATTGAAGTTGCGGGAACTTGAACGTGCTAAAATAAGATTTTTGGTAATCAACCAATCCGATACGCACGTTTTGGATATTTGATTGACAGTCTGAACGGTTCAGCCTGGTCTTATAGGATCGCTCCGTGTTTAAAAAAGGGGCCAAAGGCACTTTCTAGGCCCCAGGCCTCCTCTACTATGGCGTCTATTTTAGCTAGATTTCTCTAGTTTTCAGGGGGAAATTTTCAAGTTTTTTCGAAGCATTGTTTACAGATGTCATCTGGTGATTTAAAAATGCCATCCTTCTACTCAGACATGGAGGAAATTCATCGAATTGTGATGGAAAGACCCGACATTAGCAATGTTTCGTAGGAGTATAGTTTCGAGTACGAAACCTTCGATTATTCTTCCCCAGAAGAGACCGAAAATGTGAATATTGTCGAAGCATCAAGAGAGCAACATCTCATGCAAGTGCAAATCGTGATGACAAATATCGAGATGGAAACCAGCTCGGCAACAACGCTGTAGAAATGAAGGGAAGACTCTAAACCCGAATCAGAGCGGTTTGGATTTTTTATACAATACGGACTAACCACAATTTTCAGGCCCCAACCATGGACGGACTCATGCCTTTGAGGTCGATATCAGTCCGACTATATTTTTTGAAAAGCTGTTTTCAGGTGAAGTGTGATCCAAGAATGAAAATGATTGCTGATTGTTGTAGCTTATATAGTATTCAAGTGATATACTGATAGTTGAACATCAGTAGCTTGCATGGAGGGTAATAAACTTGGACCCATGACAGCAAATGTGATATTTCCTCTTTCTTGGCGGACATTTTGAATGACTAACCAGACTAGTTAATAATTAACAACATAATGCTTAAATTTTCAAAATCCTCAGCTCATCTACTTTCTAGAGATATATGGTTATGTATGGTTTGGATGAAAACTGAAGTTTTTATTAGCCATTTTCTCTGTCTATGTCAATTTTTAGCAAAACTTAGTAAAAAATTCAGGGGTCAAAGGGTTAAAGAAATTGGTGAGTACCTACATGTACTGCCTTCAAAACGCACAAAATGCAGTCTCAGACAATCTTAATTTTCAAAATTTCCCAGGGGAGCTTTCCGCAGGCCCCTTAGAGGCTTGACACTTCTTTCATCCCTCTCCTTGTTGGATTGCACACTCCCGCAAAAAAAACCTGCATACCAGCCTGTACTGCATGCTCTCGAAGCAATAGAAGCAATGAACACTGTCAACCCTAACAAGTTCACTGCCAAAAATGATGATGAGCAAGTCAATGTGATTATAGTGATTATAGGCGGTCTCCAGTACCAGCAGTGGAAACGTGTGGCAGACCAAGATGGAAAAAAGCACAAGAAAAATGTGAAAAACAAAAACCCCTCCTGGACGCAACAACAAATGGCCGAAATCCATCAAAATTCACTTTATCACACCCAGCTGCTTAACAACATCATCCAGCTTATCTCTGGGACTCAGTTGTCTACCCAGCGGCAACAACAACAAGTCAGGCCACAAGGAAAGCAATTACAAGAACCTGACAGTTTGTTGGGGCTTTCAAGCGAGGACATCAGTGAATTAAAGAATTCCTTCTCATCCCCTATGAACTTCTCTATGAAACTTGTGAACAGGCTGTTCATAGAGGACGAGCTGTACAACAGAAATTTTCATGGGTGCCAAGTAAACTTGCCTTAGTTAAAGAAATATATTGTCAAGTTTTCCCTGCTGAGGATGAAGTAATTAAGTGGCAGAAATGCGTTAATGCAATCAATACCAATCTTAGAAAAAGAGCAAGAAAGAAATCGAGAAAAGAGGTGGAATATTAGTGAAGAACAGCGGGAAAAAGAGCAAGAAAGAAATCGAGAAAAGAGGCGGAATATTCGTAAAGAACAGCAGGAAAAAGAGCAAGAAAGAAATCGAGAAAAGAGGCGGAATTTTAGTGAAGAGCAGCGGAAAAAAAACAGGAGAGGGTTCGAGAAAAGAGACAACGAAATAGTGAGGAACAACAAGAGAATGAAAGAGAAAGATGTCGTGAAAAAAAGAGGCGAACTAGTGAAGAACAACGAAAAAAGGAGCGAGAAAGGAAACGAGAAAGCAGGCAAAGAAGTAACTCTAGTAACACAAAACAAAGAGAAAGACAAGGAGGTGAGTTTCACTTTATTTTAGCTTATATAGAAATCACAGTATTTGAAAATGATTTTGTTTAGTTTTTATTTTACACTGGGTTTTTTTTAGCCTTTTTCTGAAGAAAAAATGGCAGCAGTTTCAATTGTTCTTTTTGACCAATCACCATTTCCATACGTCACTCGCTTGTCACGCTGTCAAAACAAGAGTAAGCGAGATTGTTGTTGATCGAGATATCTCTTTGGATTTGTGTGGATCGATTTACAATTTTTGGGACTTTTTGTTAATTAAAGCATTGGCTGTCTGAAAATATCAATGCACGTAAATACATGGATATTATGGAAAACACTGTTCAGAATGGCTTTGCACTGGACCGAATGTTGTGTTGTAGAATCTAAAGCAGGAATGAAACCCGCCGCCGTTTATTTTATGAGTGGGTTAATCATGCGGACAATGAATTGTGTTTGAGGCTAGAAGTCAAGAATTAAGAACTAAAATTTTAGTTGTCAGAGGATTTCAACCGCTATGAAAGCAAATCATGGTTCCTTCTTGTTTGTGATCTGATGTTTTCGTTCAGCAGTGGAGGGACAACACGAGGAATGTGTGCGTGAAGATGATGACTATGTGCAAGACGAAGACGGGTCTCAGATATCGTCGAACCTACCGCCCAGTGTTGAAAAAGATCCAATTCAGTTGGGTGATAATCATGCAGGTAGTGTAGGCTGTGGCTAATGTACGATTCTGAAAAAGCTTATTGCAGTGGAATGTCTTTTTGTAGAGAAAATTGCAACAGGTTTAGTGGCGGTCTATACCATGCAATCGCAGTAGGTCGCTTATCAAGCTGTCAAAACAATAGCAAGGGTTGAGTTAGGCTTTCCGCCTCATATTTCCCTGGGCATGTGTCTATTTACAATCTTTACGGTACTTTTAAAGAAACTCTTTGATTGCGGGAGAAACGTTGATGCATCTCTGGTGCATCTAAAAGCATGGATATTATGGAAAATCCTGTTCATATTTGGGCAGCAGTAAAATCAGGATTCTGGAATTGAGAATCCGGAATCTGGTATCTGAAATTGGAAAAAAAATGTTACAACGGAGAGAGAAATATTTGATGGTGAAATAATAATATGAGTTTGGGTAAATGATATGGAAATATTTACTGCTAGCGAAAAAGTTGAATGTTAACATAGTTGGAATGACGTGAAGTCCTTATCAAATGCAAATTTCATCTTTTCGAATTCGGGACACCAGAGATAAGTTCTAATTCACTCATTATTTCCCTGTAATGAAAAATGATTTCTTGAGACCACAAATATATGGCCTACAGTAAATGACGTTCACAAGGTTTCATTATGCATGGCCAGCAGATTATCTGTTTTCAGTTTACAGCTTGTTTAATAGCACAGCAAAACACCAATGACAAACATCTCACAGCAACAGGACAAACTGAGAATTATTCAGTATTTGTGGGTAAATCGTGTAGAATAAATAAATACTTTACGACCCACTGAATAAAATCAGTAAATCCACCAAATGATTCTCAACAGACTTTGTGCACCTAGGTTCGGATTGCGATCTGTTGACTTACCTCTCATGGTACTTTCCCCCTCTCTGCCTAAATATTAAGCAGCCTTTTCAAAAACAAGTTGTAACGGGGTATCCAGGAAATGGATGAAACAAAAGAGGAAAAGAGTGTGTAATCAGATAACCTACCCCTTCTTGATTGGAGAGTCCGCCATCTTTCTGCCTGAAACAATACACGTTGTCTCCCCCCGGCCCAATGAGTGGTTGTTTTTTCATTCAGTAGTTTTTTACCCCAAGTCATAGGGTCAGTTATTAAAAGACAGTTTAAATGGTGTTTAACAAAACCACATTCTAAGTTAATTATTTTCACTTTTGCCAACAGTCATTAATCTAAACATTGGCTGCTGCTGATGGCAACAAGAAGGGTTGGAGGCCTACTGATTCTCTTAACCTGCCGCCTTAGACTGTTTAAAAAACTGGCCCATATATTTCACCATGAAATATTTCTCTCTCCATTATAAGAAACTTATTTTCAATTCCGCATGCTCATTGCTGGATTCCGTATTCCGGTTTTTGGATTCCGTATTTCAGATTCCAGCTTTTAGTACTGCCGTTCAGATTTGGCTTTCCAATGTAGGGAATGTCATAGAATCTAAAGCAAGAATGAAAGTGGTAACCTTCTTTTTTGGAAGGACATAATTCATTGCCATGTAGCAGATCATGCGAACAGTTAATTCCGTGCTTTTAAGAGGTTAGAGGAATACAGCTTGTGCTTGTAATGTGAATCTCAAGTGTTGCTAGTATGAAGCCAATTATGGTTTGTTCTTGTTTGTGAATTGATGAGTTCATTTATTTTCAGTGGAGGAAGAACAGTTGGACTGTGTACATATACAAGGAGGTTAAATTGAAAGAAATTACAATCTGCAAGACAGCCCAGAGGTATTGTCGAACATGTCGCCTGTTGAAAGAGATTCAGTTCAGTTTGGTCACAATAATGCGTCAGGTAAAAACATTATAATTATTGCATTCATTGAGAGTGTGCTGTGGTTTTAGTGTGAGATTGTGAAGCCAATAATTATTGTAGTGGAATCTAGTCATACATGAACTTTGGTGGCTAGTGGATCCTGAATTTTTACCTACATGATATTTTAATTTGTTTCTTGGTAGGCTCCCAGCTGCACATAATAATTTTGTGCGAAAGGATTTCAGTTAAATAATTGTACATGAATGTTGAGT
Organism: Pavona decussata; assembly: GCF_977016875.1. NCBI lineage: Eukaryota > Metazoa > Cnidaria > Anthozoa > Scleractinia > Agariciidae > Pavona > Pavona decussata. The sequence goes on from NW_028145568.1 coordinate 6,500,556, forward strand.
TGGTTTTCTTCTGGTTTATGCCGGTACAATTACATTGTATCCTGTATAACAGATGAGTATTATGACTGCTATTGTTGGTACATGTATAATACTTTAGCACTTTGCTGCATTATGCCCCAAAAATATAAATCTCCAGGAGGGATGAGGAATTTGTAAGGTTGTTATTATAATTATTTGCCGCCAGAAATTTTTGCAAAATTTATTGTTGTCATTTCTGTCAAGAATGTCAGTGTAAATCTTGTCAAACTACCAAAGAGAACACACTACCAGCCTATGTAAGGAGGTTTTGGGATGTGATGTTTATACCTCACTACTGTATTAATTTAAAGTACTAGGTTGGAACCACCCATTCTAACCTTCTCCAATCTCCCTTCCCCTTAGACATGTGTTGGTGCCAAATTCCCTTATCTGGGGAAAAAACCTTCATGTGTGAATAGAACTGTATCTCCCAGCTGCAAGTAACCCATAAAGCAAATTTTCTCCGGAAATTCACACTACATGTAGATGTATGTGTCTGAACAAATTTATTGCAGCATGTCTTTTGTCATTTCCTCGTGAGGTACAGATACTGCTTTGTATGGAATTTCCTTTGAAAACATAGGGATAACATGATGATGATACCTCATTTTAAGCAAGGGAATGAAATTTATTTCATGAACTGGCAACATTTGATTCCAAAGATCGCATTTAACCTTGACAAGATACTCCAACTATCACAGCTAGGCTAATTTAATGCATCCCATTTTACATTATTTTAAAGATTAATGACAATACCTAAATGTATAGCCCACACTCCAATCTAAATAATTTGAATAATAATCTGCAAATAAGATGAGGAGGTCTTAAAAGCAATGAGAGACTGTTTTGTGTTTGGATTCTCTTGAATTTCAAAACAGTTCCACTCAAAAGTCGAAACTGAACACTACTGCTAGTTAGGATCTGTTAATACCAGGGAAGATGCTACAGGATAATAAACATATTTTTTTAAAATTTTGCTTTGCTTTTTAAAAATTGTTTGATTGATCTGTTGAGCTGAAATAGGATGATATCAGTTCTGTATTTTGAATAACATTCAGCCTGGCACTATTTGAGATCAAATGATCAGTTTCAACATACATGCAAGCCAAAACAATTTAATGTATGACTTGTACAGATTTAAAATAAAAAAAAGAAGTTAGTTATTTGCACCCCTGCACTTAAAAAAAAGTGAAAGTCTTTAATTATGTAAACCAAATTTGTTTGTTTTTCAAGAATAATATTATTTTTACACTGAAAAAACTTTTTGTTGATCACTATCTTTGTTAATAATCTGCATCTAGATAGGTTTGTTGTGATCAACAAATTGGCATTTGTGGTTTTAAATACAATAATTAATGTCAGTGTGGATACAAGACTGGTTCTTTATAAATGCTAAAAAATTTTAGGAGATTAAGTGCTTTCAAGGTGATTTTCTTGCCATCACTTAATCGGCAACCAGAGCTTTTAGATATTATAGTTTACAAGATGAAATGCTGTTGGAGATGGGCATAGGTTATGAAGAATAACGTGTGTCTGTGCCCATTTCCCTTACCTGGGAAAAAAATTCTTCATGTGTGAATAAAAGTATACTGCTGCAGCCAACCAATTAAAGCAAATTGTCTCAAGAAATTCTTCCCAAAATTTCAAACTATGGGAACAAATTTACTGGACAGCATGTCTTAATTTTGACATTTCCTTTGAGGTGCAATCTAATAAAATGCTTTGTTTTGGATTTCCTTTGAAAACAGGGATAACATAATGATGACACTGAGGGAATGAAATTTCAAAAAAAAACAAAACCTAAAAATTAACTTATAATGTGTTCAAAAACAGATATGATGTTAGTTTGCACCCAATTAATGAAATTGAAACTCTTTTGCGGTGTAAACCAAATTTGCTGTTTGTTTGAATAATGCTGTATTATTTTCACTGGAAGACTTCTTTGGCGATCACTGTCTTTGTTAATGTTCACAGATACATGTACATGTAGGATTGTGGTTTTAAATTAATGCAATAAGTCAGTGTGGATGCAAGTGGTTGTTATATTTTATTGAATGCTGAAAAATGTTAGCAGAGTAAATGCTTTCAACGTGATTTTCTTGCCATTACTTGATCAGCAACCATAGCTTTTTGCATTAGAAAATGTTTTGTTAATAGCTATAATACTTCCAGTTTAAGGGAAAGTCAATTTTTAGCGTACTAGGCCTCTCAGAAACACGGATTACCAATGCTGATGCTAATTTTCTCACCTTTAATCCTGATATACCAGGTTATTGTTTTGAATATGTCCCAACACCTTTCTCTGCCGGAGGTGTTGGTATGTACATAAAGGAAGGAATTAACTATAAGGTAATTGAAAAAACTTCGAATGTCTCTTTTCAAGGACTGTGGATAGAACTTCAATTTCCCAAAAAGACAAATGTCATCTGCGCTATTTTGTATAGGCAGCATAACTCTCCTGAGGATTTTCAAAACTACCTTGACTCGTGTCTAGAGAAATATAGCTCCTCCTCCAAACCTATTTACATTCTCGGCGACTTCAACATAAATCTCCTCAATTTCGAAACTTGTAGATACGCCAACGACTTCCTACTTTTACTCCAAAGTTATGCTCTAACCCCAGTTATCGATAAACCAACCAGGGTCCATAGCAGCTCTGCCACACTAATCGATAATATCCTTGCCAGTCAAATTGATGATCTCGATTCCGTCTTAAGTGGTAATGTTGTGTCAGACATCAGTGATCATTTTTCCCAGTTCTGCCTCTTGCCTGCTTATAAACTGCAATTTCCACTTACAGCCATCTGTCGTGAATATCGCGATTTTTCTTCCTTTTCTGACGATTCTTTCCTAAATGACCTGGAGCAAATTGATTGGGACAGTATAGGCCACTCGAATCGCGATATAAACAAATCATTCTCCACTTTTTTCCACAAAACTCACAGGGTGTTAAATAAACACGCTCCTACGAAAATTACCTCAAGGCGTAAAGCCAAACAGCAACTGAAACCTTGGATCACAAAAGGCATCAGGAGATCTATAAGTCTAAAAAACCAATTCTATCACTCGGGAGAAAACCAAAAATATAAACTCTATCGCAATAAAATTTCAACTTTAACTAGATTAAGCAAAAAGCTTTATTTTCATAACTTTTTCTCGCGAAACTTACACAACACTAAGAAAACATGGAAAGGGATAAATGATTTAATTGGCCGCAGGAAGAAACCGAAACAGACAATTACCTCAATAAGAGCACCGAACAACAAGAGAGTGATTTCTGACGCACAGGATATATCGAATGTGCTTAACAAACACTTTGCTACCGTGGGCCATAAACTGGCCTTGGGGACGCCACATTCAAAACTTAATTTTCGTACATATCTCCAAGGGCTGTCGCCCGCAAATTCAAACTCTTTCTTCTTCGATCCAATTATACCTGCAGAAGTTAGTAGTGAGATCGTTTCCTTATCATACAATAAAGCTCATGGATTATACTCATTCCCAGTTCGAATATTGAAATGCGCTAGCCACATATTATCAAGCCCATTGGCAAGGATTATGAATTTATCGGTTGAAACAGGAACTTTTCCCAATAAACTAAAATATACAAAAGTAATCCCCGTTTATAAAACCGGCGACAAACTTGAATGTGGAGATTATCGCCCTATTTCACTTCTATCTAATATTAATAAAGTGTTCGAGAAACTAATGTTCAACAGAATTAAAAAATTTATTGCAAACCACAATATATTATCCACATCACAATACGGCTTTCGCGAATATCATTCCACCGAACATGCACTATTAGATATAATTAACAAAATTCAAACAAACATGGATAATAAACTTTTTTCATGTGGCATATTTATTGATCTGCAAAAGGCTTTCGATACTGTTGATCATGGAATATTACTGCATAAACTCAACCACTACGGTGTACGAGGCATTGTCAATGATTGGTTTCAATCATATCTATCATGTAGGTCTCAATCAACTCAAATCGGTTCTGTGGTGTCGGAGAAAGAAAATGTATTATGTGGCGTTCCTCAGGGGTCAATTTTAGGACCGTTACTATTCCTTCTATATGTTAACGACATTCAAGCTTCATCTAGTAAACTAGATTTCTTTTTATTCGCTGATGACACGAATCTGCTATTTGCTGACAAATGCTTAAAGACCCTGGAGCTTATAATAAACAAAGAATTGGAAAATGTTTGTGATTGGTTACTAGCTAACAAGTTGACTTTAAATACTAAAAAATCTAATTACGTATTATTTCACCCTCGCCAAAGAGCGACAGCAAATCGCCTTCACATAAAAGTATTCGACTGCGAACACAATGTGTTCGAACACCTTGAACAAAAAGATTGTGTTAAGTATCTGGGTGTGTTGATCGACAGCAACCTCTCTTGGCAATATCACATTAATTATATTTCGCTTAAGATAAGTAAAACAATTGGTATTATATCACGGTTGAGATACGTTCTACCCACTTCTATTCTTCTTCATATTTACCGTTCTCTAATCCATCCTTACGTTTCTTACGGTCTTTCAGCATGGGGCCAAACTTCAAAATCAAATCTGGAGAAAATCTTAATCCTCCAAAAAAGAGCCTTACGTCTAATTTATTTCCGCAATAACAGAGAGCATGCCATCCCGTTATTCGTATGTTCTAATATCCTTCCAGTTGACATGCTTTATTTCAAATCTATAGCCAGTCTTAGGCATGATATCAATAACCAAAGTGCTCCCCTGAACCTAATAAATCTTTTTGATCGAGTAGATTCTGTGCACTCGTATAGAACCAGGTCTGCATCCACGGGCAAATTTCATATAAAATGCTCAAAGCTGACACAACTGAGCCACTCATTTTCGAGATTAGGTTGTAAAATCTGGAATGAATTACCGGAATCTTTCCGTGCAAAAACTAAAGCCTCCTTTAAGAAATGCCTTCAGACCAGATTACTAAAACTTCTTGATCAAGAGGATATTTATGTTGACGTCAACACTCTGATTAAAAACTTCAAATATCAGTGGTATGATTAGCGAATATGAAACTTTCTTAATTTTAATTTAGACAGTCATTATTTTTTACTTAACTTATTACACATTAATTATTGGTATATCTTTAAATTATATTCTGTAAATATATACTAATCAACTGCACTACCCGCCTAGATTAGCCTATGCTATTTGCGGGCTAGTGCATTCTTGCCTTACCTTCGTGAAAAATGTGCTTTAATAAATTGAATTGAATTGAAGCCTATCACTGCTTAATTTTATCTACCAGACATTTGTGTGTTATTTTTGGTGTTTAGGTTAATTTGATTTATGCAAAGCACACAAAAATTGAATACATGCAGATGAGTCAATAATAGTGTAGCATTGTGAGGAAAAAAATTCAATGATGAATTGAGTAATTTGCCTTACATAGCAGCTATAATTTTTTTATAACCTCAAGATGTACTTAGTTCAGTGGCCTCAACATTCTTAATATTTTGTTTAAATTCATGTTCCATGTTTAGTGGCTTGAAGCCACATAATTGATTGGAATTATTTTTATTTGCTAAACACCTTGGATAATATTACTTCACAGAAAGTGGTAATTAGTCTTTGGATTTGTATATTGTAGTTTAGAAGACGGAATGGTCTGAGCTACTCATTAAAACGATAAAAACTTAACCCCAGGCTCCAAATTGTATGTGATATGGTTGACCACCCCCTTAACTTTAATCAACTTTTTTCCCCTAGGAATTGTGGGTCTTGATACATCTCTCACATTCATGAAGATGTTGAGAACTGCAAAATAAGTTATAGCTTAGAGCTATACCTAATATACACAAGGATTGGGATGTTTTTGAACTTTTAATTTCTTATTTTTTAAGGCTATTTATCTCAAAGCCATAACTTTTCTCATTCATAATTGTATCAGTTTTGAATTACAGTCTCGTGAGTACCTGTAAAAATAATGGTTTATCATACATGGACATTGAATCTGTATTCTTGGATCTGGAGAAAATGTTGTTCTGCCTTAGGGGTTAAAGAGTTAAAACTCCATTCTCGCATGTAGTATTTTGAGACATGGGAAATTGACTCTCAATAGTTTTGATTAATGTATTTCCTCGAATAATAGCCGTACCTTGATTAATTGTCTCCCTTGAATAATCCCTCCCTTTTAATTAAAATAATCGCCTCGCTCAAATAACCCCCCCCCCCCTCACCATTTTCTCTTTCTTTTATACCCTCCCTCTCAAGTTAAAAATTGACATCTTGGGTAACAAACAAGCTTTCATTTACTCGTCACAATTGAATGGTTACAAAAGCAATGTTTTTTCTTTACAGTTTTTTTCTATGGTAATGCTCGTGTATTTCACTTTTTCAGGCTCTGACACTGAGATGTTTACATTGAACATTGATTTATAAACAAAGCAAATTGAAAAACACTTAAAAACCCCATGGTCAGTTTATTTAACTAAATATTTATGGCAGATCTAGGACCTCCTGTCAGAAATTTTTGAAATAATTGCCTTCTCTCAAATAATCGTCCCTTTCGGTGTGACAAATAATGGTAAGTGAACTGAGTGGAGTGCAATTTGGTCTGAAATCATACGCATAATTTCAAAATCGAACGGGCGCGCAGCTCGAGTTTGATTTTAAATCACAAGTATGCTTTCAGATCAAAATTGCATGACACAAAGTTACCACTTCATTACACTTATTTTGAAATCACAGAGTATCATTATCAATATTTATATTCTATTCTTGTTACTTCATTTCCATTTTCATGGGCTAAATAAAGCATGCGATTTAGAGCAAAAAATGGTGCAATTTGGGAATAAATCACACTGTTGAGAGCCATGAGATTTCAAAATGGGTGTAATAAAAGAAATAATCGCACGGCTATTATTCCAAGAAATACGTTATTTCTCAACTTATTTTTTTCTCTTAAGAATAACATTAAAGTGGCACTAATGCTGAAAAAATTATTTACCCCTTTTCGTGCCTCAATCCAAATTTCAATGAGTTCATAATTGCAAATATTACTGAACCTGGAAAGACTGTCTGAAAACAATTGAAACCCTGTCCACCATTACTCAGTTTGAAAAGTGAAGCCCATGAATTCTACAAAGCTGTGCATGTTGCTTCTATTGCATCTTGTGTGATGTCATAAAATCCTAATTTTTGTTTGTTTGTTTGTTTTTTGCATTTTTGTTTTGCTGCTGTTTTTGTTATTACAATAACACTCCAGCAATCTCTATCAGTAAACAACTTCCATAATCACTTCACTGAGCTCTACAGTAACATGTTTTGGCTTTAGAATGAATTCTTGCTTTTCAGAAATCCAAGGCATTTTCTATAACCGTGAAATTCAAATACCCACATTTCCCTAAAATATCCCTATTAATACAGATACCGATATTAATACTTTTATGGTTCTTAATGTGCTATTAACAGATCTAAACAAAAAGCTTAATAAAATTTACTATAGCATTATTTACCATAGGGGGCCATTTACACAATTCATAATTCTCCCTGTGCAGCTAGATCCAGCTCTCTATCTGGTTCTCAGCAATTTTTTGGAATCGAGTAATGGCAGCAAGGCAAAGCTGAATTTCACCTTTGAAATAACCAGTCTTCCAGTTGTGATATCAATGTAAATTTGGTGTTGCAAGTATTTATCACAGACTTCTACTTTCAAAAGCTGAAGGGGAAAAGGGATCAAGCAAACTGTTAATCATAGTCCACTTTAAATTCACACAATTGCACTGCTTTCTATCATGCATAAAGTTTGGTATTAATAATGACACTTTTGCAGTTTGCAATAAATTTTAAATGTTTGCAAACTGAATCCATTTGCAGTCGACTCTGGATGACTCGAACCCTTGCTAACTCAAACCAAATTTCTTTTCCTTTCATGTCATGTTGTATTTAGTTTTACCCTCAATAACTCGAACCTTTTTTCAATTTCCCTTGAAGGATCGAGTTATCGAGAGTCGACTACAGTTTTTAATTTGTGAAGTTTATTCTAAGTACTGGTTAAATATCTACCTGGACAAAATATAAAATTAATCCTTGTTAAAGAAATAATCTAAGCGAGTGACGGTCAACTTACATTTAAGAGTTACATTTATCACAAAGTTCACATTGCAAACTATTGATTTTGATAGGAGAAGAGTTTGAAGGAGAGAATCCTGCATCAGAAAATCGCCTGCTTTTAGTGCAAAATTACCCAACGCTGGAAACACAGCAACCTGATCCGGAATTTAATTACCGTGACCATTCAGAAGATCCTCAGTTAATGGCAAGAGCAAGGGCTGTTGGTGTACAGTATGAGTTTGCACAACAGGGTGTAGTGGAAACTGAGGATGATAGGAGAAAAAGAAAGCGACGAAATCAAAGGAGAGTGTCAGATGAGGAAAAAAGGTTGCGTGAAGTTGTTGGAGACCTACCGCCACCTCCATCAGCAGGATCAAGTCAGATAGAGGACAATGCACACTGTGCAATACGCTCATTTGAGGTGCAGCAGATGACATAAAAGTTCGGTTGTTGTGAGGTTTGCAAGGAACGGCGGTTAGAATGCAAAGCCACAGGAAACACGTGCACTTGTTGCAGGAGAGATAAGAAGGTACCAAAAGTTTGGTCTGATGAAAACAATATGGACCCTTCTAGTGTTCCCGAGGAGCTGTCTGGAATGTCAGATGCTGAGCAGATGCTGATAGCGACACTAGCACCCACTGTGCATGTACACATGTTGAGGCATGGAGGTATCGCGTCAAGAGGACATTCCATTGCATTTCCTCAGGCTGTTCAAGAACCTGCAACCATTCTGCCACGCCTACCAGCAGACGTCGATAACATTCGTGTGAGAAGACAAGGAAAAAATGATACCCATAAGGACTTCAGGGTCAGAAGGCACCGTGTTGAAGGAGCTCCTCGGTTTCTAAAGGATAATAATCCCGCTTATAGTGACATTGTCATAGATGCTGCTCGCATACATAATTTACCGGAGGATGGTGAGTTGCCCAATTTGAGAACTGTTGAGTTTTCTGAAACAGAACACATGGATGACCAAGGCCCAGCTCCACAGCAATTGGATGCTGGTGAAACAGATGGTAGCGATGACTCAACAGTCTCTGAGTTCTTCTTACTGAGCCAGGAGAGAACGTGCAAGCACAAGTTAATGCTGCCATAAATCAAGTTGTGTCTGAACCAAGGGAAGGAGAGTCAGACGAGGCTCAACAAGGCATGGAACGACCAGTGATCCCATGGCCGACTACTGACGCAACTCCAGCATCTGAGTTCAACACTCCTTACTTTTTCACAATGGCATTTCCTTGCTTGTCTCCTTATGGAAAGGGTGATTTCCACATCAACCGTCCATGAACATGTCCTGCACTTCACGAGTGGGCGGAGCACTTGCTGTGGTATCAAGACGGAAGGTTTGCACGGCATAAAGTATGGAAGTTTGTTGTTCACAACATGATCATGAAATAGCGTGCATTGGAGCAGAGCAGGTGGTGGTAAGCTACTTTGACCTACGTACCCAGTCATACCATGAAAAGGTACTGAAGCCAGTGTTTGGTGTATCTGATTATTGGTACCGCTATGAATTTGCCAAGTCCCGGGGTCAAATTCATTGGCACCAACTAAGCTGGAGAGATGACAGACAGCCACACCAGCTGTTGCATGAAGCTCGTGAAGATGGTTGTGACGAAGATGAGTATGCAGCTAGACTTAGCCAGTGGGCTGATGAAAACTTTGCCATGACAGCATCACACCCAGCTGGCAGTGATGAAGAAGGACAGCCAAGAAAAGACCTTTGGCCACCACCTGAGGGTTCAGCTGTAGAAATATCACATGAAAGGGATCCCCTGGTGAACATGCTACTGGAAATAGCTGCAACACAAAATGCAATACTGGAAGATCATTTGCTTCTTGTGAACCGAGTTGGGCTGCACAGTTGTTCCGATTACTGCTTGAGGACTCCTCGTCACCCTGAGCCAGGATTGCAGCCAAGAAAACGTGTACGCAGGATGGAGTTTAGAAGCGAGTTTTCCCCAGGGAAGAACCTGCGGAACGACCCAGAAATTGTGGGAGATCATAATAGAGCTCCTCACCTTGAGATGCCACATGACCATCCACGTGCGGTTCAGCATTCTCACTATCAAATATAGTCTTGGAGAGCAAATCCGGACGTAAGCTTGATTCTTTCTAATTCTCCCCCAGACAATCCTAGCACCGATGATATCATAGCAATAATTGATTATGTGTGTGGGTATGTTTGCAAGGATAGTGAACCCACTGGTGCAACTGCTGATCTTTTTAAGGACATGGTCAATGCTGTTGATGCAACTGATGCAGACCAAGTGACCGGCAAGTCAATGTGTGCTAAAATGCTAATCAAGACTGTAGGAAGACGAGATATCAGTGGACCTGAGTCATCGTTTGAGTTGAGTGGACTAGCACTTTGGGGATGTAGCTGTTCATTCACGTACTTGTCTATGTCAGGCTCAAGGCGACTTGAACGTGATGGTGAGACTGCAACTCGCAGCACCCCTATGGATAAGTACCTTGCACGACCACGTGAGGAGCACTCTTCTTTGTACCATTTTGCATCAAAAAATGGTAGGGTTCCTGTAGTAAGTGGTGGTGCAACACACGCAACATGGCCATTGAATAACGACTACTGTAGAACAATGCTTCTGTTGCACTGGCCAAACTGGTTTAACATCCAAGAAGTAAAGGAAGATGCTGAATCTTGGATTGAGAGGTTTACCGATTTCATTTCTAGTAATGAGTGCCCAGCATTCGTGAAGGCCCAGGTTGCAAAGGCACAGCGTTATGCAGAGCAATCACAAGAGCCGGTATTCGTAGAGGATGAGGATGATGATGCTGTAGAAGCCGAACAACAACCAGATTGGGTGGATGTCTATGCAGCGCAGAACCAGAGATATGAGGGTGTGGAGAAGGATTTGGATTATGATGATGGTGGAGAGGACTATGACTGGAACAGCACCTGCATTGTTCTTCCTGGGGACAAAGACCCCAAGAAATGGCTTGAAGAAATAATCAAAGAAGACGAACAACGGGAAACGGAAACTGCAGGCCTTGAATTGCCACAGGTGTCTCCGTTCTCCCTAAATGAGAATCAGAGAGCCATAGTGAGTCTGGTGTTGCCACTCTCTACAACTTTGTTGAAAACTGACCAAATTACCATCCTTTGCGGCTTGTTGTATCCGGAACTGCTGGAACTGGAAAGTCATATGTTATCAAGTGCCTTCAGAGGTTAGTGCGGCAAGTGTTTGGAACAAATGACGCAATAGAGGTAATAACCCCAACAGGGAGTGCTGCCTATCTCGTTCAAGGAAGTACAGTTCACAGTTTTTTACAAATCCCAACAGGGGGAAGGTCTTGCAACGAGCTGACGGTACCTGCAGGTCCAGTGCTAGAGAGAATTCAGAAAAACTGTGAGAATTTGAAAGTTTTGGTTGGGGATGAGCAGTCGCAGTTTGGCCGAACCACAATGGGCTGGATGGAACATCATGCACGTTATGCAGTGAACAGAGGAGCAAATGTAGACGAGCTATGGGGGGTATTCCTGTAGTAGTACTTATGGGAGATGATGTTCACCTACCTCCTGTATGTGACACTCCTGTCTACATTCAAGATTGTCGCAGTGCTCCATCTAACCATGTTCGCTTGGTATGGACAACATTTGATTGTGCTGTGGAGCTTACTGAGATTGTGAGGCAAACTGAACCTGAACAACAGCTGAGAGGTGTGTTGATGTCCTCAAGGACTTAAAATACCACACGCCAGCAAATCCATTGGCTACAGCAGTTTCAGTGGCACAATCTCCGTTTAACACATGGTACAGAACTTCTGGGAAGGATGGATGAACAAGGTCTGTACGTGTTTCCAACACATCGTCTGGAATGGGAGCGCAACAAAACTAAGTTACTCAAGTGTAACAGAAAGCCAAACCAACCAGTAGCAAAGATCAAGGCAGTTGACAATGCCAGGCATGCACAGAAGGCTGACAGTAAAAAGGCACGAGGGCTACTACCACTATTGTATCTTTGCCGTGACAGCAAAGTCATGCTGGTAAGCAAAGTCATGCTGGTAGCCAACTTAAAGGCTTCATGGGGTTTGTACAATGGAGCCGTGGGCACAGTAGTGGACCTTCTATACAAAGATGGTTGCAGACCAACCAATGATCCCAGCCCTTTACTTGATGTCGTGTTTGTGCATTTTCCAGGACACAAGGGTCCACCTTACATCAACGAGGATCCGATCCTTGTGCCCATAGTTCCTGTAAGTCGGTCCACTGACTGTACATGCCGATGCAAGCGTCTTCAAGTTCCATTGAGACTGGCATGGGGAACAACGATCCACAAGTGCCAAGGGATGACTGTAGGTGATGGAGAAGCATTCAGGTACATTGTGATCCACCCTGGAAAGCACGACTTTGAAGCTAAGAACACAAGAGCTTTATTTGTCGCACTGTCACGAGCAAAATCAGAGAAGGGTGGAGAAGGTCCTGATTTTGCATTTCATGAAGATTTCCTGATAAATGATGACAGGTTCAAGCCCGTGGACACTCCAACTACCCGTGCTAGAGCAGTGGAAATGGAAAGGTCATCTGGGCAAAATTCAGCTTTTTCATGAGTCACATTGTTAACAAACACTCGGAGCTAAGTGATGCATTATTGAATAGATGCTTTCATGGAGTAATCCACCCAAGAAAATGGTTAAAATGTGGCATGTTACTGAGTTAGCCTCTTCTAATTAGTGAGAATAGCTTAAACGTGTCCTGTAAAGTTCCAATAAGCCCTGTTCAAAACTACACAATAAAAGGATTTTTCTATCTGTCTTTTTATATAGGGTCCAGGACATATCAAAAATTATGCAGTAGCTTCACCAAGGTTAATTTAGTTAAGGGCATCAAGCAAACCTCCCCTTTTGACCAGACAAGTTGCCTTGAAGGCTTTCACTCATTGCTGAATCACTTTGCACCAAAGATGGTTGCATATTCATATGCTGGAATATATTGCAGGCATGCCACTTTATTACATAAACTATAATAGACCTTATTCGTATTCTCCGCAAGGACATAGAACTAGCATGCACACGAGGCTCGAACAGGGGAATCTTTTCGTATGTAAATGTATTCCCCACAAGAGCCTCAACCTCGTGCTAGATCCAGTTCAATATCGAGACTATGAATATGGCCTATTGTATAAATTTATAGTTGTATAGGACAAATGCTATTTTGCCACCAGCAGAAAAATGTAATACAATGAAAGGAATTTGTTATTTTGAAATTGGGTATAGATTCATTCCCGGCAGGCATATTCTAGCTGCAGTACATTTAAACTTTAAACTGCAAAGGGAATGCCGAAAGAACGCAGACGATACTGAGCAGATAAAAGTTACATATCCAAAGTTTAAAAATGGTGAAACGATTGTGAGGAATATCAGAGTGTCCCAGAAGTTTGGTGAGTCTGCCTGTTGACATGTTTATGATAGTAATTACATACTGGTCAAAGTAACCTCTCTCTGTAATGAAATGTCAGATCTACCTGTGCCAAGGCCTTCCAAGGGGTAGATGCGACAAGCGACATGGCCCTCAAAACAGGCGACAATCTTTTCCCAAAACACCAACAACTGACAGCGACAATTCACTTTTCATTCCTCTGTTCTCTTTGCGACAGCAACATTTGAAACAAGCGACAGAGTCTTAACTGAGCGACAAAGTGACACCAGGCCACCTCTTGGAAGGTCTGCACCAATAACATTGTTTAAATTTTCTATTTCTTTATCATTTCCCACTACAATAGGTTGAAGACATTTTTCAATCATATCTGACAGCCACCAGTGAAAAATTGAAAGGTGCTGCAGACAAGCTAAAGGATATGAGTCCATCTACTATGAACACTATGCTGGAGAAGAATCCAGATCAAGTGCAGTGCAGAAAAAAATGGACAGGAGCAAGAAGATCACAGAAAATGTTCCCCCTACCACACCAAATTCAGCAGGCACATTCTAACTGCATATTTTTGATCTTCTGTATCACAGGTATATTTCATCTACATTTGTATTACACATATGCTGTAACATGCAACTGAACATATTTTGTCTGTCAAATTTGTAAAATAGCAATCCAATACAATTATTACAATTTATGAAAGATCCCTTATATGGTTGAACCTCTCAAACCTAATTCTCCCTAACAACCCATTGTTTGGTAACCCAAATTCATTTTCTGGGGTGACAAAAGGTTACCATAGATTTATGTATGGTGAAAATTTAAAATTTTCAAATTTTATATTCACATTTCAGTAGCTGAAATTCAAGATCCAGAACCAAGAAGCAAGCAAAGCACAGCATCTTAAACGTCAAAGAAGTATTCACTGTGCTGACAGCCCATGACAGGACACAGCAACGTTTCCACTTGTCCCAAGAATCAGAAAAAACAAACATAGTAGCCAGTATTTCAATTTCTTTACTAAAATCCATCAGGCTTTGTTGATTGTGTAGATTCATCTGGCGCAATTAGACCAGGAGAGTGGAGGAGTATCGTTGCCGCAGCTGGTTCCAGTGGATCACTCAGACCACTACCGCCTGCCAGAGGTGCAAGGCAATCTTCAATGGCCAGCCAAACTCGAGAAAAGTTAACCTTGTGTTTTTTAGTACAGAAATTAGCTCTGTTTCTTGGCAGTGGAATTGTGTGAGGAGTAGGGGAACAAGACTACGTGAAATTTGAATGTAATGTTAAGCCAATACCATCCAGGGGGTTCTATACAAGGATGATGGGGATGCTGTCATGGTTACATTTATTTACTGCGTTTAAAATAGGAGGGTTACCACAAAGTGAGCTGTGGTAGCTGTGGAAGGGCCAGTCTAATAAGGCATCCCTGTTATAAATATGGGATTCCCTCCTGGAATAAAATGTTGGATACCTTGTTTAAGACGACCTCCTCTTTTACTGGATATTCTATTTGCAAGGAGTACGAGGGAGAGAGATCCATGGAACAAAGTTTTATCTTTATTTGACTTACCTTATGGCCAAACAACTGAAAATTTCCTTCTGGTATTTATTTACTTGCTTTACTAACCATTAGCATTTGAATAACCAACTTTTCACAAACTTCACATTTAAAGTTTACATAATTGAATGGTTAACTTTGCAGCTAGAAATGCCCAGTAATCCCCTCAACCAATCATAGCAGAGCGGAGAGGAAAACAAAAATAAATGACACTAAGCTTAAAGCGGCAAATATGTGCAAACGGTTGGCACTTTTTTTTTTCTTTCAAGAAAGTTGTACTAGAGTTTTAGCCAATCACAAAAGATTGAAAATCCTAAAGCAAAGTGCCAAGTTGCTTTTCACACTTGCAAGTTATCAAGCTGCCAGTTTACAGCTGATGTTATACCTAGTGCATGCTCTACATGAGATAAGTTGAAGTTTGCTAACAACATTAAAAAAAGCCACTTCGATGCGACACAGCGGCAAAATCACTGTGCATGCTCGACCCAGGCACGTCAATTTGCAGTGCGCGAGGACATATTTTCATAGAAACAATACCGCTTCAAAATGGCGGCAATTTAAAAATCCCGGCATTCGTTTTCATCTCGCCAAGCTAAGGCCGGCACAAAACAGCTAAGGTTTTTACCTTGAAGACAGTTGCCAAAGAGGTTTTCTTTTAACATATCTTTTTCAACAAGCAAACTATCTTTGAAACAGTACTGAACTTTTTGCTCAAAGTCGAGCACTCTAAGTTCGTGACATATAATTGCGCGACCTATCTGTTATTAGTAGCCGTGCTGGCTTTCGTTATTTCTGAAGGGAAATTGCCCGACAACAAAATATGCTGCCTGAGAGGTAAAACTCGTGACAAGTACACATGTAAGGGAAGGTTCATTGCTCTAAGTCCAGAAATGGCCCGACTAGCAGAAATTGGTTGTGGAAATTTTGTTTGCGAATTACATTGGCATCAACTAAGAGCACGAAACAACGTTTGTTCTTGTCCGCTAAGCGGGCACTCTTCAACTCTGAGTACAACACCAATACCGGCAAGACTGTACAAAGTGTTCGACAAAGCAGGAATAAACAAACTCTCGTATCGACCCGGTACGCGGTGGTGCACCAGTTGTAGGTGAAACGCGGACAATTTCTTTGCAACAATGACAGCATATGAAAAACCAGCTCAGAGGAAAATGGTAGGTAATGTTCCAGATAAAGTTGAGTCCTTTCTTGACAAAAGTGAATACATTTCTGATTTTTTACCCTTTAGTGAAAAGAAAATTAAAAAAAATACTTTGTGTTATTTCTACTGTTTGCTTTGTTAATTTTTTATTATTATTTAATATTATTTTTTATTCAAAGGTTTTTAAACTGATGGTCATGTTTTTGTTTTTTGTTTTTGTTTTTTTTTTTTTGGGGGGGGGGGGGTATTCTTCGACTGGCTATGGTTCATGCCATGAAATAAACCATAACTGGAGTTCAAATATCTATTGCACTACCAATTTTCATCGCAAATTCGCCTCCACAATTTAGAATCTGCCTCTCCTTGGACGTAATATCTTTAGCTGTGAAATTATGTAGGTTATTTCTGTCTCTTTGTCTTTCTCTTTCATATGTCAAGTTATCTTCATCTACTCTTGCTCTATGTAGAGATGTTTTCAGGTCTGCGTAATGTAATGTTTCCCGCTACTTTACCAGGTTTAAATAGAGTCTCAATGTATGTTTTAGTTCTCCTACAATCAGCAAGCTACCTCTCTTTTGCCTCTTCAGCTTTGGTTTTGATAAGTAATCCCTTCCCCTCTTACTCTTCCATTGAGCTATCTCAGATGTAATTAGTTTCGTCCTCTGTTCAATAATGCCATCTACTGATCTCCTTAAGTTAACTATCTCAAAAGTTAACTTTGTCTCTTTCTCTTCAAACGTCTTTTTTGCTTCCTCATCTTTGCACCTCACTTCACCACCAACGGACACATATTCTAAATCCACCACCTTTCTATAGTTGTATATTTCATGTTTACGTTGAGAAATCCTAGTGTATAGCTTATCTTTCTGCAACAGGTCGTTCCTTAGACAAGCAGTTATCAAACGAGTGTGGCATACCTTTTTGAGCCAAGAATGTATAGCAGAAGACATTTTAAACCTGTTTAGTCCTATAAAGTTAACGAATACTCCTACCAGTTCAGCTAACGCTCTAGAAATCCGTTAAATAGTCGGTTACCTTTCAAATTTTAAATTAGCTCAGCGCAATCAAAACAATTACGACGCCTCACTTAAGCGGTTAAGCAAGACAGTTTGAAAGATATAGGAGATTATGCAAGCTAAAATCTCGCACTATCTTGTAGCTCAAGTTACTTGAGCTCAATATTATTTTCGGTAACAAATACTTATATCAGACTTACCAAATATTATTGAAGTTAAGATCATGGACACTCCTCAAAATAGTATCGTTAGGCTCCCCAGGATGCAGGTACTGATTAATTATAGACAACAAAAAGCAACCCACAACGGCAAAAGGCATGTAGGGCTCAGCCAAATGGTACCATCATGGTGTCAAAATGTGTGGAAATAGGTCACGCACTGCTTATTTGCAAAATTTCCCATCCCTAACCTCCTACGGATATTTTATATCCCTTCCCTCCCTAGGGCCTATTTCCTTGTCTGCCTTCTGAGCTCCTGAAGAGACAAGGCATTCAACTTTTTGCTTATACTGTGGTTGTTTATTGTTTTAAATAGCATACATGAGCTCATCTTTTAAGGTATCCAAATTTTCAAAGTAACGTTAGATAAGAATGCTTGGCGCACCATTGTTGCAGCTCACACCGGAGGAAACGCTTGAAATCAAGGAAGCCATCCAGGCTATTAGGGCTTATGAACGGGACCAGGAGCTTAAGGAGAAGGAAAGGAAACTACTTGAGATGGAGGCACAACTGAAGAACAAGAGCTTTCACTTATCAAAAAAGCAAAGAAAATCAAGAAATCAACTAAGGAGGCCAAGCGGGTGGCTGCCCAGCTCCGATTAATGGCTGGTCAGCTAGACCGCTTGGCAGATCAAATTATCGAGTTATCATAATAAGGGACAGCGGTTTATATATATATTTTTTTAAAAAATAACAGATCCTGTTGTTAATTTTCAGAAAAAATCAAAACTTGTAATCAGATGCAGAATACAATATTTATTATTAACAGTTGTAAACCACATGTATTGTTCTCATTGTTTATTTGCTTTCGTTACCTCGTCAGCTGCCTCTTACCTGCCTTATCTTTGGGGGATTTGCCATTCATTTTTCCATTCATTTTTCTTTGATGAATCTAAAAATTTTAACCATAGCGTATAATTATTTTTTTAAAACATTTAGCCCTAAAGTGTCATTTAGGCATAATAATATGACATCTAGGTCCTATTGATGCCGCTTGGGCGTAGTTGCCGGCTTCCCCTTCTTGCTCTTTCAAAGCTGATATCAAATCAGAATAATATGAACGCGCAGACGGGGTGTCTTGTTCACTATGGTCGCTTTTTGGATATCAGAGGATCTGCATCATAAAGAATGTAGAAGTCATTAGGAATTTGCCAGTTAATTCCTTAGTAATTTTCTTTTAAATCTCTTAATAAATTAAAATAAAATAGTTAACCAATAAGTAATAAATTTAAATATTTGGTCCCTAAAAACTCATTAAAACCGATAATTATTTAAAATCTTTAATGCCTCCAAAATCTGTTTTAACTCATAATAGTAGTACATAGTGGTCCTTGTGATATAACATGAACATAATTGCTACTTTCCCCCCCCCCCCTACTATTACACAATTGATATGAAATAAGATAAATTTTAATACACGGACAAAGGGCCGGGATCTGCTTTCTATAGTGTGAGTGGGGCTTCTATCTTGGTACTGGGATGTTTGGTGTACCAGATAATCGTTAGCGCTTCGGGTCTGTTCGGTTTTTTCTCCATTGGTCTGATGCACAAGCAAGATAGAAAGACAGGAAGGGACATAAAACTATTGTATGGTTACTGAAATCCAGAAAGAAGAAAAAAGTCAAAAATCTGAGAAAAAACTATAACATTATTATTAAGGTCTACTGTCACAGAACTGATGTGGTTTTTGAACTATTGTGTGGTTATTAAACTCCGGAAAGAAGAAGAGTCAATAACATTAAGATTAAGGTCTACTGTCACTGAACTGAGGTGTAGTTTTTGAACTCCAGAAAGAGAAACAAAAGACAAAAAACTCTTAAGGTCTACTGTCACTGAACTGAGGTGTGGTTTTTGAGCTATTGTGTGGTTTTTGAACTCCAGAAAGAGAAACAAAGAGAAAAAATCTGAGTAAGTGTAGCACATCCAAACTAAGTTTGGATGAGCTGCACTTACTCAGATGAGGAGAGTTGGAAAAAGGTTAAGATTCTGAAGGACAGGCCGGTTCACATTCCTTTGGAGCAGCTGTACCACACTCTGCTGGTACAAGCACCGGCTAAGGTCCGTAACCATGAAAAGATGGCACGGGATAACATTCCTTCCCCCCAGCATAACTTCTGTTTGGAATTGCCTGGTAAGATGTAGATGGAACAGACACAGAAAATGAAAACAGTGACTAGCTGGTCTCTGTCCTGTTTTCTGTGGAAGTTCTCAAAAGCGGAAATGAAAAAATCTTCATTGATATCTGTTCCATAACTCAAACGGCTTTTTAAAAGGTCAGTAACTGTCTATTCGCTTTGTTCCCTCTTATGTTCTCCCTCAATCTTGACCAAACGGCTTTACGTATCACTAAAAGGCGGGCATTGGTCAGTTATACTTTTCAATTTAGGAAGCTCTACTCATACTAATGCATGGGACATCCATTCTAAATTTAAAAAATCCTGTAGAGGGTTTATAGACCTTTTTCATAAATAAGAAAAATTAAGAGTAACACTGTTCGACGTTTCCATGTTTCAAACATCATTATCAAGAATAAAGAAAAAGTTGATGTAGTTGCTAAAAAGAGTTTTTCTTCATTCTTGATAATGATGTTTCAAACATTGAAACGTCGAACACCGTTACTCTTAATTTTTCTTATAAAATGCTTTAACAAGCAACTGACCATCCGATTTTTCATAAGTGGCGGCCGATAAATAATTTTTTGTTTTCATGAAAATTAGCCTTACTAGCCTCGTTATTATATGCAAAACTCCAAAGAGTTTTTACTCTAAAACGAGGTTAGTAGGGCTAATTCACATATACTGAAAAGAATGATACATTGGCCGCCATTTATGAAAAAGGTCTATTACGTCTGTACAATAACCTTAAGTCATGCTAGTGATTAATTTATAAAAGAAAGAGTCAAAGGGAAAAGAAGAAAGAAAGTTTGATGTTTATTCAGAAATAAACACACAAACAATTATGGATACAAATAGAAAAAAATTAACTGAGTTTAAAAATAAGCGCCATTGTGGCATACTGACTGCTTGGATATGCGTTTTATTAGCCTCCCATGCAGTCGTTTTTAGGGGACTCGTTTTAACCCCAGTCCCCTAAAAGGGACTGCGTGGGAGGCTAGTGTTTTATTGGCATAAATTGATTTCCTATGAAATAGGCATACATTATCCTCCAACGGTAAATGCTAGTCGAAGCTGGTAGTGTAAATCTTGTCAGTTCTGTAGAGTAGACATCACAATAAGCATATGTACTTCACAAGAGTGGCATCGATAACTTCGGAATGGAGAACCAACCAACTTCCGATTTATCTCAAAAGCCTTCAGTTATTTTTTTTATTTAATGTACTAAAAAAGGAAGTGTCATTTAAAAGAAAATAAATAATTTAATGACATGTACTATGCTTATATTTATATTGAGACATTTTGAAGATCCCAAAACAGTCTTCCTTTTTCCATTTCAGTTATTACAAGAAGGCACAACAAGTAAGAGAAAATGTCGAGGAATACACTGAGAAGCACAACAGAAGAGGTTGTACTGTGGCATACACACAAACATTCGAGTGGTTCAAGAAATTTGAGAAAAATGCGGACCACACGCCAAACTGTGCAACAAAAACTCTACCCTCCTGCCTTTCAAAGACACCCGTGTTCCACCTGTACTGGGAGCAGATGGCTGGGAAGCCTACGTTAACTTGTACTTCTTTTGTCTATGGGATGTGGAAAAAACATTTTGCAAACATAATAATCCCAAAGGTTGGTAGAAATAAGACCATGTATTTCACATAAATTTTTTTAGGAGCCTGTTTTCAGGCTACATTTATTAGCCAAGGATAAATTAGTTTCCAATAATCCATATCTGTACGACAAAGGAGATGAAATTGTCTCCACCAGTAAAATGACGGTTAGAACAGTAATTGAGCCCAGGACACCACCATTTTACTAACTTCTGCCTTTATAGGGGAAAGGGATAATGCTCGTAGAAACGGAGTGTAATCTGGAATATTAAAGCTTTATTTGATAAAGAGGATAGTAAGTTGCAAAACTGATTGATGCAGAACACTATCACTGGATCATGGCCTTTTCTACATATTCCTTTGCAAGCCTTAGCTATGAATTGATGGCTAAAAATATAGCCAATAATTCACGAATTGACCAATAATAAATAATTTAGCAACCTTTAGGACATAACTCGTCTGAAAAGGCGCAATAATTTAGTTATATTATATCCATTTATCTTACTTTGCATTTTTTGCTTTATTTTATTTTATTTTTTTTTACAGCAAAGCAGGTTCGGTAAATGTGCAAATGTGTGCATATTAAAGTACGCCTATTAAGTCCAGGGACGTCATCGGAAAGGAGGATGGAGCTGGGTTTAATGAGGATACACCTCACACATTTCATAAACTTCATAGAAAAAACCAAAGTATCACACAATACAATTTTAGTATCTATGGATGTCACAAGCTTGTACACTAATATACCACAAGAGGA
>NW_028145568.1:6530000-6585000 GCF_977016875.1 Pavona decussata
GAAAACCAAAGCTCCACGCCGGCTGATAAGCGTCCAACAGATAAGAGCGACTCTTCAGAAGGGGAGGAGGTTTTCGAAGCTTCGAATACGGCGGAAGATATAGGTGCGGACATTTAGCAAATTCTTACCAAACTACAGAAGTTGGACAGCTTCGAAGCCTTAATGAATAAGACTCTAAAAAAACTGGAGGCAGTTGAGTTACAAGTAAACCATCTTACGATCAGAGTGGAGTCTGTAGAATGTAAAAGTAAAGCCGTCAATGAAACTATCGGTGAACTAAAGGCAAGCGTCGATTTCACTTCAAAGGCTTATGACACCTTACTGTCAACTCAAGCTCGGGATAACGACTCCACTAAAGAAATAACTTGGCTTAATAAGCAGCTTCCATATATAGAAGTCTATTCAGGAGGAGAGAATTTACTTTTCGAGGGTATTCCTGAAACCTTAGCAACTGAAAGTGAAGCAGACCATGAAGACAGAGAGTCCGTCCTGCGCTCCTCTTTAAGCTCCACCTTAATAGTTGAAGATTCTGATGCGACAGAGTTTCAACGTGTTCACCGCTTAGGCAGTAAAAGAACCACGAATCCAAGAGTTATCATTGCCCGCTTTTTGCGCTACAATGACAGACAAATGATTACATGGCATGTGAGAAGTTTAAGAGACCACACTGTTCACATTTATCGAGATTACCCAAAATCCATTCAGGAATCCAGAAAGAGGCAATTAGCGAAGTTAAAAGCGGCTAAGGAAGCAGGTAAAACAGCATTCTTTAGTCAAAGTAAGCCTGATCTACTTTATGTAGAAGGCCAGCTTTTACCCGGATAAGGTTTTACATTAGAAAAAAACTGAAGGCTTTCTTTTGTTTTTTTTTTTGTTCGTTTGAAGTGAGATTGCCATGAGATGATGAACATTAAATTATGTACTGTAATAATATTTCAGTCTATATTTCTCTCGCCTTTCAACAGAGCATGTAAACGTTGTACTCTTAATTGCAATATTTTTCGTTTTTACACGTCTTTTCACTTTATTTAAATTTAAAAACTTCAAGCTTCAGAGATATCAAGTACAACAAATCTCGGGATAGCGGAGCTCCAAAAAGGACAGGGAATGGCTATTATTGTCCATCTTTTGTGCTTTACGAAGTGGATATTGTTTGTTGTGTTTCATGTTTTTGTTGTTAGCCATGTTTTTACAACTAAAAAGCACGTGAGCTTTATACTTCAAAACGTTAATATATGTGTTCAACTGATATTAATAATTCGTGTTTGCTCTTTCTGCCTCCCAAAATTTAGAACTAGCTCTTCGCTGGAAATTCTGATTTCATGTGATGTCAAAATAAAACAAAAGTTAAACCGCATAAGTGCATTTAGACTAATATTTAGGCAATCAATGCAAGGAAACAGTGGTATGTTTCAGTAATATTTCAATATAATTCTATATCATCGTCAGACTAGGTGACAATGCGGTAGCTAAAGTTTAAATACTAAAAGGGTGGTAAATTAGCATCAATAGGCACGTGAGAATGAAATAAGTACAAAACAAAAAGAGAAAAACTGTCATGAGAATAAGCAGAGTTCTCTGCTGGCCTTCAAGCCATTGTTCAAGGATGGCGATGAACGTTTTATATGATAGGCTTCTTTGTATAGAAGGAGGTTCCAATTGTCGTCACTGTCAATTTTCTTTGTGTTGCTACGCACGGTTTCGGTGTCTTTCAACACAAAGATAATTGACAGTGACGACAATAGGAACCTCCTTCTTATGCTCTTTTAATTAGTAAAAAAGCGCTCTTCCCGTGTAATGGGGAAAAGTTGTAATGCAAATTTGATCTTTCTGATAACGACTTGAAACAAGCTTTTTCTCTGCCCCACTCTATCGCTTTTGAACCCTTTGTAAAGGCATTTCAGTATAAAGTTTTGAATTCTATGCTTTATACACATTATAAATAATAATAACACAAGATAGGTTACATCTAAGACAAATCTTGCTCATTTTGTAAACTTGAACCTGAAACAATGCAGCATTTTCTCTTTTACTGCGCTCATGCTCGAATTTTTTGGGATGAATTTGAATCTTATTATTTTGGCAGAACAAATCAGCCAGTGCGCATATCTCTGAAAGACATCCATATCAGAATTCTAAGTTCAGAGTGCCCTTTACTTAACTATTTATTACTTATTGGAAAGTTGTACTTATGGGATTGCCACAGGAGCAACAAACTTCCAGATATAGCTGGACTTAAAGTGAAAGTTTATATTAAATATCAGATGGAAAAATATGTATGCACAAAGAATAACAAATTGGCAAAATCTGAATGGAAATGGAAAAGATAAGGAATTTGTAATTTTTCTGTACTTGGTCTCTTAGTTCACTGTATCATTGTATTAGCAACATTAGCAATGTGCATTTTCTTTTTTTTTTTTCTTTTTTTTTTACTGTCATATAAAGCCTGCGTACCTACAGTTTGTATACGGGCGTATATGTATGTGTGTGTGTATGTGCGTGTGATGTATTAGTATTTTAAGTAGTGTAAGCATTGTAATTATTATTAGTGTGAGCATTGTAAGTATGGTATTGTAGGTATAGCTAGTATTGTTAGTAGTGCAAGTATAGTGAATATTTTTAGTAGAATTTAGTATTATTAGTAGTGTTTAGTACTGTAAACATTTAATATATGTCTGTAAGGCAAATAAATAAATAAATAAATAAATAAATAAATAAAATATTTTAAAAGGTTTTCTTTTCTGTACTTAAGCACGATAGAGAGTGGCCATATCGCATGTTTTGAGAGGTAGAAAACAATTGCAACATCCATAGTATCCTACCAAATGGCCCTGAGAAACCTCAAGATATGAAAACTATCCCGTTATGCAAGAAATGTCTTCATTGCAAGTACGATTTGTGCACAAGCAGAGCATACGTTGAAAACTGGGAACAAATTCAACTCAAATCTGAAAGAGTTGTGCGACGCACAACACATACCGAAATGAAGGAGAAATGTGAGAGAATGGTTGACTAGGTTTCTACAAACTCCACCGTAGCAATTGCTTTAGGGGATGTTGACAAGGATTATTAGCTGTTAAAGGTTTCAGGAAATGGTGCTGAAGTTGTTTCAAAGTCAACTAGAGATGATTGGGGAGCAAAGTATAAAGCTGGCCTAGAAGTTTTGAGAAGACATTTTTATGTCAAAGAGGTGTGGACAGCATGTTTACCAACTTGCTACCGACAAAGTAGTTGTAGTTTATACTGCCACTGCCAGATTTACTTGTTCAGTCTTGGAGAGAATTCAAACAGCGCAAGGCAAGGAGTTGTTTTCTCTACCATAGCACCAGCACTTAGACATTTTGGAGGCACTAAATGGATTTACGTCCATTTGTCTCTTTTAAACAGAGTGCCACACTACATGGCCGACCATTTGGAATACATCAATGGGAAAACATGAGCATCCGTAACTTACAATACAGACCTCAAACTCGGTTAGTAAGAGGTACTTATCTTGCAACATGAACTCCCTCAGCATCTACAATGAAATGACTGCCAGCCTGACCAGGTTCCTTTTACAGCGTGGTTCCATGTTTAAAGGTAAAGCTGCCACAATCAATTCAAATCAAGAGTGATTTGATCTTCTTGCATTATTTGAATCACTATCAATCTCTTGATAATGGCATCGTGACGACGTCAAAACATCGGGATTCTGTAAGTTTATACTTAATATTCACAATCAGTTTAATATCATTTATGTAGAACTGAACACTTTGACTACTAAATTTGCGACATGCTTCTCAGGGGCAAGAAAGGTGGGACAGAAACCCCCCGAAACCCTCACAGAGTACAGAGGGCTCATCTCTCCATCTCTTTTCTCCTATGAGATAAACAACAAGTAGTAGTAGTAGTAGTAGTAGCAGTAGCAGTAGCAGTAGCAGTAGCAGTAGCAGTAGCAGTAGCAGTAGCAGTAGCAGTAGCAGTAGCAGTAGCAGTAGCAGTAGCAGTAGCAGTAGCAGTAGCAGTAGCAGTAGCAGTAGCAGTAGCAGTAGCAGTAGTAGTAGTAGTAGTAGTAGTAGTAGTAGTAGTAGTAGTAGTAAGTAGTGGTAGTGGTAGTGGTAGTGGTAGTGGTAGTGGTAGTGGTAGTGGTAGTGGTAGTGGTAGTGGTAGTGGTAGTGGTAGTAGTAGTAGTAGTAGTAGTAGTAGTTGATAATTTTGTTTACTTATTTATTTAATCAAGCAGGCTCTTTAAAGTCTAAGAACCACAAAGTGTTTTTTGAAGACCCCAAAACACATACTTCAGGGACCTCGGTAGGAAGCTCGGTAGGAAGCTGTTGGAATCCCCAGTTTTCAAAGTGAGTGAAAACCGCCAAAAAGTGTTCTTTACATGGGGGGTGGTTTCTTTCCCAATCACTGCACTCACAATTTGGCATTGTGTTGTTGTCGCCAAAAGACAGCTTGTACCATGTTTCCTGGTAATGTGGATCCTGGCTTTTGACCTTGAATAATCCTTTCTCAACATCTTCTGCATGAATGCACTGAGCTTGCACTTCAGAAGCTGAGAACAGCCTTTGTGAACAGTGATCAACGAGTGACGAAGGAGGATCATGAAGATATTGTGGTAGTTGGCCACTGTATCTACAGCACTGACTAAAACATCTGCAGTCCTAGTCAAGTTTAATTGTGACACTTCACAACCAAGCTGAAAATATCCCTCTCCTGCTTCCCTGCCCCCTCTCAATGTTGTTTTCGGAATTTTCTAGCCAATCTTGTGAGCTAACATTGAGAGGGCAGGGCAAGGTCTGTCCCATCTAATGTGACTATGAGCAAGGACATATTTTATGTTCTGTTTGCGTGTATCCTTCAAATAATTCATATTTTTAAAAAAAACTTACTTTTCTCATTTTCCTCACCAATTTAGTAAGTGAGAGAAATTCTTGACTTGACTACATGAACAATGTTAGACATACCTGGGAAGAGATCCTCCACTGCTGCAATCTCTCCCTCTGCCGACCATAAAAATGTTTTGTTTTCCAGTCAGGGTTCCAATTCTTGATAACAGACAGAGCTTCTTTTATCGTATCTGTGGTTTCTGACTGTGTAAAAAAGGAGGCTTCAACTTTGTATTCCATATTCGTTTTTACAATCAGTACGTAGTGGCAGTAAATATTTGGTGGTCCTGTACGTCGCATCCAGAAGACACAGCTCGTTCCCATACATATTGAGTAGGTGTCACTGCCATTTTGATTGGTGCACGAATAAGAGGCTTCTATTCGATGTGCTGTCACCAACTCTCACTTCCTCAAGGTTGCCTTCCTCTACAGAATCTCCCTCAGCCCCGGCATTTCACTTTCAGTAGGAGGATTCACGCTGGAATTCAAAGAAATCGTCCTCGTTACCACCTCGCCATACACTTTTTCTAACAGGTTTGCCTGGTCCACCTTAGCTAGACACTGTTTTATCACAGCAATGTAGATATCGTTTTAGATGGTCGTGGGACTCAGGCGGAATTGTTTATTTGACTTTTGTGGTGGCGGTGTCCCAGGAAACAGGCTGTTTTGGACATAGATATTAATATGGCGCTTCATCTCGCACACCATCTGCCACTTAAATGTGGACATTTTCCAAGATTTGTGGATCAATCTTCTGGGATTTTCCAGCTATCTGCAAGTTCAATAGAATAAACAGACTTTTTATCCTTTCTTAGATAAGATATCAGGATATTATGATCCAGTTAATCTAGATCTATAAGTTTATACTACCTGGCCTAAAAAATGATTACAGTGTTCCGATTTTTTCGGTAATTCCCCATTTGGCCTTTCTGCTTTCAATGTCAGCTCTCGCTCGTTCCGGCGTCTTTTTCCTCCTTTTTTTCAGAATTTTCAACAATCTGATACCAACAAACATATAATATAATAGCTAAGTTATATCTAAACTTTGAGGCAGTTATTCTTCCACTCCTACACTATTTTCCGTTGAAGTACCTTGTAACCAGGGAATCATAGTCTTTCCCTTACGTTGATTCTTGGATGGAAATTATTCATATTACCAACAAATGAGAAGAACCAAAGATCCCTAAGAACATGTATTTACAAAATTAAAATTCAATAGCCCTTCTCGCAAGTTCACAAGTAATGAAGCGCCGTCCCTCTTTTGTTTACCCAGAGTTATGTCTCTGCTTGTCCTCTATCTCAACACCCGTGCGAAATTGGAATTCAAACAAAGAGTAAGAGCATTCAGCTTCCTGTAAGAATTCATTGTTAGGATTGGTTGTTGTTTTTCTGCTTATAAAAGCTAACAGTTGAAAAGGAGGCTTTTGCCTAAACGCTAACAGAATTTGATGTACAATTGCTTCCACTGTGCACAGTTGACGATCGTTCAAAATCAACACGGTACACTACTGCATGCCTAGTCATTTATGGTTTGATACGACCCACAACAACTTACTTTCCTCCTCTGCTTGTTCTTGATCGCTTGAGCTATTGAACGATTCAAAATCACAGACATAAGCGAATAATGCTGCTCAATGCGAACATTTTGAAGCGTTTTGTAACCAAAACACAACACTCCCGGGAACAATGTCAAGTAGAGTGACGTCATTATATGGTAAATTAGGTCCCAGTCCCACTACATTTTTTTAAAGGATAAAGCGGGTATTCCCCTCCCAAAAACAATTGTCAATGACGTAACCCGAAATACAATCAAGAACTGTTGAAGAAAAGCAGGATTTCCAAGCGAAGTAACAGAAACAACACACGGCCCATTTGAGTCAGACAAGGAGGTTGAAGAAACAGCAGAAGAATCTGGTCTGTGGGGCAGACTTGTCCAGCAACACCGCTCATTGATGAATGAACCATTCAACCAGTTTGCGAGTCTAGATGAAGACGTTGTAATTGAAAAGCAGTGGAAAAGGATGCGACAAAGGAAAGCTTTAGAGGTAGTTCAGCCGGAAGATTCTCAGGTTAGCCATGAAGACCAGGAATCAGACACTGACAATAACGAATAATCGTAATAAATGCGTGACCTCTTATCCCTGTGGAAGCTGCTGAAGCAGTCAAAGCACTGAGAGACTTTGTGATGTCCTTTGAAGAGCAAGGGGCAAGAGAACGAGATCCCTTTCTATGATGGAGGATGCCTTTTTAAGGTTAGAAGTGAAAAAAAAAGCGGCAAGCCAAAAATGACAAGTACTTTCGGAAATGACGATGAACCGTGAACACTATTGTAAATAAACATGGAACAGTACATTGGATGGCTAACCTTTAGTTTTGAATACGTTAAAGAGTATGTATGTATATACAACATTCTCAGAACTTATATGCACTGCGCATACTGTGGAAGGATGTTATGTTGTGTTTTGGTTGTTGCATTTATGATTCATTTGCCCATTGCAATTAAATATAATACAAACAGTTCAGGTATCAAGTTGCCGCGACTTAGTTATGTTATTGATTGCTCTAAGAAAAATTAATTATTAACCATATCCCGATACAACAATATTTTTGGTCGCTTTTCTGCCAAATCGTTAAATTGGGAGTTCATTTACAACTATATCCCAATTTAACGATATGATTTTGCTGTTCCCTTCCCATAAAATCGAGGTTCCCCTGTAAATCGTGACCATCACCTCTCCTCCTCATCAGATCTATTCATCTGTAGCAAAATTACTTTTCCAAAGAAAATATCATTACTTGATGACTGCCTGACTATACTGAGCATAGTGTGTAACACTTGCACTGGTAATGGTGATATCAAAAATCTTTCTGCGTGTAGAAGTGTGGATAACAAGAATCTACAGGCAAAGGTGAGAAAACAGCGGCCTCATAGGAAAGATGTACAAATGGCAATCTTTGATTTTCAGTATATAAGCAGTGTACTGAAAAAAGAGGATAAAATTTATTGTCAATTTCAAAATTTTTTTTAGTTATTAGTTTCAAGTCAACTTTTTTTGTAGTTTTAAGTAGGCCACCAAAGTGCTTCTCTTCACTTTATAAGGGTATGCTTCTAGTTTCAGGATTTACATTTGTTGTTCATTTTGTTTTATTTTTATCAATACGGATCTGAAAGCCAACCGTTATTTGCAGCAGTTTGTTTCAAGCATTCTCTCACTGCTTCAGGAATTAGACAGCTGCCGTCATGTTCCTTTGAGTCAAGAAACTGCTGACTTCCTCCTTCTCAGACTAACTGGTGCCATTTGGCATAAACATCAATTTTTGCTATCTTGTCAGAGGTCCCCTCAATTTGCAGATAGTGAAACAAGTCGGCTTCACGATCTCCTGGTTGAACTGCACGGTATAGAAAATTTATTCAGGGAGTTCCCTGTGTTCATTCACAGTTCCTACAAGGCCCCCGATCTTACACACTGGTTCAGTTGGACGGCCATCATATGACATCCTCGGGAACAGTTAATGCTTCTTCGGTCATATTATTTCTCATGGACTGCCATTGAAAACATTGTCACTGTTTCAAGATACAGTACATCGGGGTGTTAATGCTCTGGAGATACCAGGGACTTTTGTATCATGTTCTCGAATTTGTGACTCCAACTTGCAGGATGCAGCTTAGCAAGAAGTTAGAAGGATACCCTGCTCTGGAGAATGGTACATTCAAGGGGGCTTAAGACAGCAAAGAATATTTGTTCAACGATGGAGAGGGTGTGATGCGTTAATTACACTGGATCCCATAAGTAGAGCTTGTCGTTGACACAACAAATTCCCAGAAGACCTTACTAAGGGTCACACCCTAATTTCTTGTGGGACATAGAAACTTAAAGTAACGCAGTGTGTGATACATGGTGCAATTGATGGCTACTCACAAGTTATTGTTTCCCTCCAGTGCAACAACAATAACCATGCTTCAACTGTTCTTTCTCTATTCCATAAAGCAATCAATGTGTGGGGATTGCCTTCCGAGTATGTGCCAGTGATGGTGTAGAGAATGTTCAAGTTGATGAGGTGATGGTACACCACAAAGGGGTTGATTGTGGTAGCTTCCTTATAGTGTTCACAACAATGGAATCTAGAGACTGTGCTGCAAAGTCGTGCACTGTATTTAAATAATGTTTTGCAACGTTTTTGTTTTTTGGCATCTGGAACATATTGGCATGTAATCGTACCAATGAAATCAATCTGTTTTCATTGCATTATGTGTACATGCCATGAAGCAATTACCCCTAAGACTGTTTCTACGTTCAAAAACCATGGCATTTCAACCGAACATGACATGAGTCCCCATCATTTATGGATCTCTGGTACTCTTCAGCACCATTTCTGCAGTTTTGCCAAGTACCTTCAAAAGTGTAAGCAAGTCTTGTGGTCCTGATGGCCAAGAGAATAACAGCGAGGACTGAGGGAGGCACAACCTCAAAAACAAGGGGTAAAGAAAACCCTTGACAAAGGGGAAGATGGTGATTATCATAGATGACAACCAATATAACAAAAGTTGACGACCTCGTTGCTGGAAGAGATGGCATTGTGAGAGTTGCCAAGGTGTGAGCCTGAAAGACAACCTCAGAAAGAGCCGTCCAACAACTGTACCCATTAGAGCTGACTAGTGACAGAGGAACTGAGAAGAGTTCAGCAAACTTCAGGATCTAGGACATAAATTCGGAAACAGACTAGACAAGAACCCTAAAGTCAGTTGTGCTTAATATTTTATGGAGCATTCCATCAAAAATATAGCAAATTGAAACGTTAGGTGCGAACATTTCGCAGCATTGTGGTTTCGCTCCTTAGAGCTTAACACGTGGATCCACCTTAAACACTTCCATTCGTCCTTAAGAGTGGCCGTCTGTAATTTTCAACTAATGTGTTTTGGGTGAGATTGCATGACATAAGCACAGAAAGTTGTCAGCCCACCTGTCTGTCCATCGATGATCAAGTAATAAATTTCGCGTTCAGTTTGGCGACGTTTACTGAAGGGGTTGAGAGGAGAGGAACGGGAAAAATAACCGAAGTAAGCACTTTTTGGTCCCCCAAGCACTCCATGCATTAACTCGCTACCCTCCCCTGCGAGACTTCCCCGCTTGTTCATCAACTTCGTTGATATCTCTGTTAGCAGCTGTGCAACACCCGAGGTTAAGGAAAGCTCCACTCAGTAGAATTAGAGAAGAACAACGATTCCCACGATGAAGACGATCAAACAACAAAGCTCTTCACTTGTCCGGTTGACGGATATGTGATATGTAAAACTTTTCCAGCATTACAGCTCTTTAGAGAACCATTTCAGTACGGTAAATGTGAAATTGTCCTCGAAACGGAGAACTTATTCGACAAGGCCAGAATTGCCTACAGAGACAAACCTCTCCGAGGTTCTGATATTCAACCAGCTAGTGGTAAGATCCATGCTTCCAGGCCCTGCTGAAGAGATTCAAACACAAGGCTAAACGTTTCACTGAAAAGTAAGAATGCTACCTTGATGAAAAGTTTCTCATTGGCCAGGAAACCGGCCATAAGCTTCATGCAGCAGCTGTGGCATGTGGCATAAGGTTTGCTAAGGACAAAGGCGGAAATAGAAGGTTACAGTAGATGATTTCCTCACTCCTCAACAAGTCCAATCTTATTTTTGCAGAGCGGCTGCTAAGCTAAAGAACAGCCAAGAAAACACCCCAGAAGACATAATTGCCGCTGAGGGCAGGCGAAGCTGCTTATTCACTAACTAGCCAAACTATTCTTGACCAGTGTCTGTTATCCCATCCAGTCACTTCCAAATCATTTAACCTCTGTAACTTAAACGCGTCCAATAGATTCAAAAAGCTTAGCATCCTCATGCTCCACAAAATGTGCGAATCTTGACTTTGATTTAATAGATGTCAGCCATTTCTCAAGGGCACGTAAGGCACCTTACATCGAATTGCAAAAGTGTCTCGTGCATGAGTGCAACTGTGCACTTCACCAAAAGTGATTGCAAAATCTTTGCATAAGTCTTGTAACAAAACGTTATATAACAGTTAGCATTTGATGTATTTTCACATCTTCCATGCCTTCGAGTTGTACTTTACTTCCTTTCGTGGACATTACGTAGAGAGATGAAGACAACTTGTTGGCGGAATGTAGGAACTGGAACTAGAATATCTCTACTAGGCTGTCATTAGACAACAAAGGCGTTTCAGAACTTTTGTCATGACTCAGACACCCTTCCAAGAAACTTGCTAAATATGCTGCCAGTCTCCTGAAAAAGAAAACAAGCAAGGCGGCGTTGCCAATAAAGTTAGTAAAATCCAGCTGAAGCCGGACTGCACCCAGACTGAAAATCGGCAATATATTGACGCAGGTTAGGGGAAACATAGAATGTTCAGTTTCTGCAGTAGGCGCTTGATTGCTTTCTTCTTTACCTAAGTAGTCTGCATCTGATATTCTCTCATTTGATATCACTTCGCATGAAAAAGCGTTTTCTCTAAAACTGATATCAGATAATCATTTGCGCGGCTCGGCACTCGCGTCTTGCCGACCAGAGTGATCTGAGGACGACAATGTGTATGTAACACAATCTTTTTTGCCTTGCCAACTGCTGGATTAAGAGATCTCTCGCTACTTCATGCGCCACAGAAAAGATACTTTTATTGTTGGAAAGGGAACATTAGCTTGACGACCTCAGTTGTTGTAAGGATCTCGAGAGTCGTTGGATCTTTCGAATACCGTAAAACATTCAGTTTTTCCGTGATGAACGGCGGGAGTTACAGTGAAAGAATGGTCAAAGTTTGCCTTCTTTGTCGAAGACTGTATAAACTTCACCACAAATTCCGCAGAAATATGTTTCCATTCTGCCATCCCACTGAAAGGGAACTGAAAGCATTCCTTTTTCTCCAGGTCAGAGTATCTTCAGCACGTAAGTGGATTTTGTAATGTTTTTCCTTCGTATGTCATAGACTCGTCGTCGTTGAGCTATTTGAAAATTTAGTGTTTGTTTACAAAAGTGCACTTTCTAATTTCAACTGTCAAATTTCGTAGGTATGTTGGCCCCAAAAATTTTATTGCATATATTTGAAGGGAAGATGTTCCTCTTTAACTGGGGTGTACTTTTATGAAGTCTAGTAATGTACCATTGGCGATATTTTCATTTGAATTTAGCCGATTTTTGTACCTGCCCAAATGGCTCACAAAAGAGACAAGTTAAAAAATCGATAAAATATTCAGCTTTTTATTAAAATTGGAAACAACCGTCCTGAATTAATCATAAATGTCTTCTGATTTCAAGTTCCGACTTCGCGTTTAGTGTTAGTTACGTTTTATATCCAAACCCAGGTTTTACCGATAAAATGATCCCTGAGTGCCTTCCGAGAGCTGAAAAACTGTAATATTTGTCCTGCAGCTAAAATATTTATTTGATTGACTTGAAAGTTACATGAATGTGAATTACTTATCTGGTCCTTTCTTCTGGGAAAGTTTGAGGAATTTTATTTTTTCTCACCCGAAACACATTAGTTGAAAATTACAGATGGCCACTCTTAAGTGAGCTCGAAAAAGACTGACTAACAGTTGAAAGCCCTGATACACCAGGTACATTAAATGTGCCCACACTACTTTAATGAGGAACATTTTATCTCCCTATAAAAAGCTTGCATATACAACACTGTTCAATTTAATGGCGCGCTTGCCTGTTTTATATCTTGGACCTTACTGGACTTAATCCTGCTTTCCTTTTAAATCGTATAATGGCAATTTACTGAAACGCTTCCACAGACCTCAAAATGTTGAACTCCAAATTGTGTCAGTTAGCTGTTGCACTTACACATTCCTTACAGATTCTTAAATTAAAATTGATCATATCCGGAGCACTCTCTCTCACGATAGGTTCCTCTTTCAAAGGTAGCATTCAACGCATGCTGGCAACCTCTTCAACAAGCATGCGACCTCCCTGTTGATTGACAAGCCCATATATTTCCTGCAAAATGCTTTCTATCTCTTCTTCATTTCGTCAAGATCCCCACTTTCTGTCTCCCTCGTCATCACTCCGCTCGGCATTTTCTTTGACACACTCTCAGCTGCTCTGGACAGAAAATAATGCGCTGCGCACCACACTCTTCTTTCGCCACAATTTCTGCATACAACGCATCTATTACAGAGTCTAAGTTGCCTTCTTCTCCTTCTTCCTCGCTGTTAGAATACCCAAGGAAAGGAAGCCATATTTCCAAGTGCTTTCACCCACACACCATTTTTATTTATGCTAATTTTTATTGTTATTGTACATTGAATGATGCATTGTACATTGATCTGCCCAAACAGAAAAGAAAAACAAGCATGGAGAGCAGAAAAATAGAGCTTGATTTGGAGAAAGAAGAATTCAAGTTGACACGGAAAACGTGCTACCTAAATAATTTGTGAAGAATGACATATACTGTGGCCGCAAGTTTCATGTGTAATCTGGAGGACAAAGAGTTTTGACAAGAGCATAATTTGCGACAGAAAAAATCTGCTGGCTGGTGTCAGAGAACAAGATGTGCAGTGCGTGATAACTGTTTTGCCTTATTTTACTTTGAAGAAGGGGGTGAAAGCATGTGTGGGAGTAGACGTACTCTTGCATAAAGCAGTTTTTAGACAAGGGCTAGATTATGGCGGAAACTGCATTACTGCCTTCATAGACGACATGGAAGTACTAGTGAAAACAAGCAGAGACAATCTGAAGGTGAACAATATGCTGTTGAGTTATCCAGACAGGCCCCATCACTGACGTGAAACCACACAATTAAAAAAACATGAAGTCTACAAAGTTCTAATATGCAAGGCAACATTATTTCGATATCGCATGCTACACAAACACACCTAAGCCTTCCTATCACAAGGCAAGGAAAGAAAAACATAGCATAAACATATCAACGTGAAAACCCTCAGGTTTAAAAGCCTAAAATGGGAAATATACACAAATAATGTCTTGAAAAGAAACACAGCCAAGCTTCAATAACAAACGGATCCAAAATGCTTCCATATGACTAGTTACTTTCTATAACTACGGGCCAATGAGAATACGTTATTTTCGATCCCTACACTCACCCGTTAACATATATAAAGGTCATCCGTCTATAATTCAACAGGAACGGCACTGAGAATTTTCTCTACAATCCTACCACATATTACTGTTGTCAGTAAATAGCAACTGAAGAGATTCACACAGAATCGAAACCGCCGGTCTTGCTGGAGACCACACAGTCCATTATCAAACACATTGATAATGTTAACAGACAACAAAGAACTACAACCATACCTCACGTCCTCGGCGATAGAGGAAGACTCAGATACAGATCTTTTGGAAACGCCAAAACACTAGAAGGTATACCTGATAAAGACGAACTGGACATCCAGTACAGCAGCAAATTTGACATAGAGGACTCCAAATCAAGCTCTCCAGCATCACAGCTTGAACCCAGACACAAGAAACACTACCAATACATGAAAGAGAACAGCCAACCCAAAGAATCTGCAAAAAACAGACGACCAAACAGAAAAAGAAAACACATAGACACAGTCTCCTTGGAGACTAATATCACAAAGTCAAAAGATTCCATCAGGAAACTAGAAAAACATATGAAGGACAAGACGTGTCCTAAATCTTTCCAATACTCGGCAAGGGCTAATATCCCGCCGGTTGACACATTTGTGAAAGATATAAGGTGAATCAAAGAAGAAGCAGAACAACGCTTCGTCAGCGCCCTCCTACAGTACCACAAAAGACGCCTAAACAGCCAAGAGAACAAATTTAAAAAGGCTAAGCTCTCAAAAAATACTAGCACAAATGCTAGCAATGATGTAAATAGAACAGTCGCACTCGGCGAACACAGTAAACATTGTAAACCACGATGTAGATAAGGTAGATAAACTGCAGCAAGAATTCAACGAGTTCAAAGAAATATTGTACACACGTGTTGCAGAATTCTGCAAACAATAAAAATGTTGAAAAGTATAATATTCTTATCTCTGAAAACCTAACCACCACAACAGTAGTTGAAAATAAAAAAAGGGCACAAAAGAAGTTACAAGCGCAAAGAAAGCAGAAAAAAATTGGCAAAAAAACGGATTGAGACACAAAGAGAAAACAACGAGAAATTCATAAAGAATTTTTCAAACCAACAACTTAGCGACAGCCAAGTCAGCGTTATTTCTAAAGGCCTCAAATTTGTCCCGACACAGGTGACAGATGAGAATAACATTAGACGCCAACTCTTGTTAGACTTCGAACATTTTGCAAGACGTATGCGCCTGAAATACATATTTCACAAAGAAATAAAGAACCGCATCGACTCCACGTCAAATCAGACTGGAAGCCACCGGTTCAAAAATCAGTTGCCCTAGAAAGCCACTTGGAAAGCGTGAAAATCCAATTGGCAGAGATTAAACCAATCAAACCTAAAAATAACCTGTCACAAAACCAATATAAAGCTCTCACAGAGCTGAAAAAGAACGCTAACATCGTTCTAAAAAAAGCAGACAAAGGCACAACAACTGTCATCATGAATAAATGTGATAAAATACAAGAAGCTCAAATTCAACTCGACAACAGAGAACATTATAAAACTCTCCAAAATCCCATGACGGTGAAAACATTACAAAGAGTTCACGAGCTTGTCGCACAATAGCATCAAAATAACTTCATTGATAACATGACAAAGAAATGGTTTTCTCAAACGCAAGATCTGCCAAGAATACCAATATTTTACATCCTTACTTACTAAGATCCACAAACCAAATCCAGTCGGAAGAGCGATAATTTCGGGCTGCGAAGGCCCTACAGAAAGATTATCATCTTTTGTGGACAAATTACTTCAGCCCATCGCACAAAAACAGAAATCCTATCTAAAAGATACAGCGGATTTCGTAAACTTCATAGAAAAGACAAAGGTCTCTAAGGATATTATCTTAGTATCAATGGATGTAACAAGCTTGTACACAAATATACCACAGGAGGAGGGAATTACAACAGTATGCAAAGCATACAAGGCATTCCACAACAATAAACCTCCTATACCGTCACACTACCTCAAAGAAATGCTTAAACTTATCCTTCAGGAAAATTCATTCCAATTTGTTGGAAAAAATTACCTTCAGACCCATGGAACTGCAATGGGTACAAAAATGGCCGTTGCATTTGCAAACATCTTTATGGCCAATATTGAAACAAAAATGATAAGTCAAAGCAAAACAAAACCAATTGAATGGAAACGTTTTATTGGTGACATTTTCTCACTGTGGGATAGTGACAAAAAGGAAATTAACCTGTTCATTGAACAAGCTCACAAATTCCATCCTACTATTAAATTTATGGCCGAAATTTCAGAGAACACTGTGTGGACTCTGGGGTATGCCATTCCTTATCATACAAAGCAGCTGGTTGAGGAACTTGGCTTTGGACATGGCCTTAATTCTATGCAGGGCCAGGAAGATAAACATGTCAAATTAGCAAAGTATGTTGAGAACACCTGCAATGTGAGGAAAAGTATGAGGTGGTGGATAGTGTTCCGTCATGAGTTTGTCTGTCTGTTGTGGCTAAGAGAGATGGATCCCTTCAGTGTTTCCTACCGGCAAGTGAAGAAGAATGCTTGTGACTCCTATATTCCAAAGAGGGTGAGGGATGGTGATAATAGGTTTTGCTTGTGTGGTCTTTCAAAACCTAGTACAGACGACAGCGGTTGCACAATCTGCACAAGCAGTGTGATGAACATGGTCAAACAGTGTTGCTGCTGCTGCTGCTGGAAAGGTGACCCCTGAACTCAAATCGTTTCTTTCATAATTCAGATGTCAGCTAATAACATTAGTGCTGAGATACTCTCAAGAGTGATCAAAATCCAATTTCTCATTGTATATACCATTTAAGCAATTCACTTTAATACAAGCAGACATTTTTTGTGACTATAATTCAGAATTTTAATATTTTGATTATCAAGCACAAAATTCTCTGAAGAAAAGGAGAATATACATTTTAAACATCAGACAGAGATTTACTAAGCACAATTATGTATTGTAACTCATCGGTGTATTTAATAACAGCTTTGAAGCAACCGGCCATTATATAGTACAAAGAGTTATGACACATGTATGCATATAGGGTTAAATACTCAACATCACAGCCCTTTAAAACTGTGAGACTTAACCATCTTCACCTGATTGCAATTGCCAGTTTTAATATCCACCACCGAATTTTCAATTTATAGCCCTATTTTTTTGTACTGAGAAACATTTGGTAGTTACAATAACTGTTGTTTGCAATTATATGGTTATATATAATTATAATACAGATATCATAATTTTGTCAAAATAGAGGTTATATTTTCAATAATTTAATCGTACTATTAAATAAGGATATTTAAAAATGTATAATACCTCTATTTTAAAAAAGTAAGATATTGTAAAAAACACCATGCAATATAAATCAATATGACAATAGTTATTAGTAAAAAAAGGTCAATATAAATTGATCTGCAGTGTAAATTCAAAACTGTATGTTTCATTAATTAATGTAAGTCAGAATGCACAATAAACAGCTGGAACAACCTGATGTCGCATGCACAATTATCCTCTGTTTAACAAAAGTCGAAGTTTCTGTTGTCTGGTGGCCATAGTTTGTTTGTGCCATTACATCTTTAGACAGGCAACTAAACACCTCTTATGGCATATCCATGGTGAATTCCCCCAGCCACGGACTCACTTATTTTGGTCGCGTATACAAGCGGCGAATAATCTTCGTATGTCCCTTTCTTATAGCCCTTGCCACAACTCCTCGAGCGGGCAGTAACCTTTGCACATTAGCAAAGGTAGATAGGCTACTAAATTTCTCCTCTAGGACTTCCACAGCAACTTCAAGTTCAGAACAGAAGTGATTCACTTTTTTAATACCATCCCGGCTTGAAGTCTGGCCCAAGCAGTCAGATTTGGCGCATTGTAAAGGTCTTCGAAGCGATCCGGGAAAGTCCACATTGGCGGCCATCTTGGATTTTCTAGTGACAAATTCCAATTTAGCCGCCATCTTAAATTTTTCCTATGATTGCCCCCAGGCTTCCGATGACCCATTTGAGGGGTGGTCTGGCCCCGCCGTGGAACATGCCTCCTCCCATGAATGAAAACGCCGATAGGGATATCATTGAAGCTGTGAAGAAAGCTGCTCAGACTGTTTGCCAGCAAAGTATGACAGCAGCTGTTGATGATGCCAAGAGGTTCTATGAACCAGAGGAGGATGGTGTGTTTCACATTGGAATTTCAGGCGATGGCACCTGGAGAAGGGGCTGCTCATCCTTGTATGGGATAGTCACTGCGATATCCACAGTTACTGGTAAAGTAATTGACATTGAAATAATGTCAAAAGACTGCAAGGAGTCCACAGTGTGGACGAACAAGGAAGGCACTCAGGAATTTGAAGATTGGTGGAAAGGTCACCAACATCTTTGCCAGGCTAATCACCTTGGTTCATCTGGATCAATGAATGCCACTGACCTTCTTGCCATATTTCAGTGGTCAGTTGAAAGTAGGGACAGC
The DNA here is from genome assembly GCF_977016875.1 of Pavona decussata. Classification (NCBI taxonomy): domain Eukaryota; kingdom Metazoa; phylum Cnidaria; class Anthozoa; order Scleractinia; family Agariciidae; genus Pavona; species Pavona decussata. The sequence goes on from NW_028145568.1 coordinate 6,548,435, forward strand.
AAAGCCCACAAGCTCATTGTAGATGAAGCTGTTTATGGTGAAAGCGAGGTCACCAAGCTGGAGTGCATCGGGCATGTTCAGAAACGTCTGAGGTCACGCCTTCGCTCGCTAAAAATGAGAATGGGTCCGGCACGACTCGAAGATAGAAAACCTGTCAGCGGTATTGGAAGGCTGACAAACAAAATAGATCAGCTACAGGTGTATTATGGCAAGGCTATCAGAAACAACACCCATGACATCCAATCTATGGAGAATGCTGTCATGGCCATATGGCACCATACTAGATCAAGCTATGAAAACCCAGACCATGACTTGTGTCCCCCTGGAGAAAACTTGTGGCGTGGGTTTCAGAAGGAACTTGGCAAAGGGAACAACAGATTACAGGCACACACATCCACTGCTTTCTACTGGATCCAATGCAGTTCATTCAAATATTGAAGCCCTCAGTGACGAAAATGGCGCTGTCCCCATGGTGGCACACAAAGCCAAAATGAGGCAATAAATGCCCTCATTTTGGCAACACGCTACAAAGGAGACCCACCCTGGCTTACCCACAGTTGAACTTGCTGCTTATCTTGCGGTGTCTCATTTCAATGATGGGTCAGACTCTATCACACTTGTCCTTAAAGAGCTAGGAATTACTCCAAGACTCCACTGTAGTGAAGCTTGCAAAAAGCTGGACTATAATAGATTGCATCATGCCCGCAGAAAGAGCTCTGATCAGTCCAAGGAGAGGAGAAAACATCAGAAACTGGAACAAAGGCTACAGTGACCATTTGGACGCCATTGAAGGACCTCAGTACGAGGCTAGGACTGAACTGTAAACTTTGCTCATAATTAACTTTAAATGCTATTTTCTCAGATTCCATGTTTTAGACATGTTCAGCCACTGTAAACACTATCTCAAAACCCATTTAAGATAACAATGAAATTTTCACAATTTTGTTAGATAGAAATTGATCTGTGAAATGACCTACTTTAAAATGGTTTGTGACACCCTATCATGACTTATTAACATTTTTTCAATGACGATATTTCACATTTTGAGTGTTCTAGGTGAAGGCCTCATTCCTGATCAAAACACAATTTCCTTATAATAGTATGTCATTGCATAGCACTGACAACATAAACAACGTTTGCTAACTTTCAACTCTCCAGCATAAAGCAGAGTAGAGATATTGTGTTCAACAAAACACCCACTTCAAGACCCTCGGAAATGGGTGTGGCTCCTCAGGAATGTGAGAGATGCAACCCAAATGTATGGTAAATGAAAATCATTGAGCTCTTACAGTGATATAGTTGAATTTACTTGATGTTATAAAAGTGTTGAGAATTACATGGTCAAAATGACCATTTTTAGACTATTGAGCCGCAATTTTTGCAACCTGGGAGTAGAGTTAAATCCAGCACAATCGAAGACTGCATCACTGTATGTCCATTCACACCTTAAAACAGCTTGCACAAAATTTACATAGCAGGAGGAACCGTAAAAACTTCCCTGCAAAATAGCTGAGTTACAAGTATAAAATTCTGTTCAGCATCTGCATCATCAAAGGACAACTTGAAATGCTGCGCTTTTTCCACTTGACTCTGCATCCACAGTTCGTCCTGCAGGTAGTTCAACTGGGGGTGAATAATAAACTCTGCAGGTAATTTCTAGCCTTCTACTCACTGCCTTCTATCCGACTGTCGAGAACAAAGGACAAGTCAGATGCCAACATAGACTAAGCTTTAAGACAACAAATTGCGACTTAACCTGCAGAAGGAGGACAAGGGGCTATTTGAGTGCAGAGGCTGCATACAAGGAGATTACCCAAGCTATCTATCTGATGCCCTATTCACAGAGAAGTTGATCACACACTCCCACCCTTAAACCTTCCATGGGGGAGTAGGGCTAACCATCAAGTACCTTAGCAAGACCAAGAAGGAAAAGAAAGGTTACATTGCATTGTATTTGTGGTCTTACTCATGCCATTCACTTGAAACTTTTACCTGACCACAGGCAGCCAGACAGGGACGTCCGGAGAAGATTTTCTTGTACAACGGCAGAACCTTCGTTGCTGCAGGCAAGTGGTTGAGGAAATTAACCAGTAAGGAGAAGTTCAACAAACACCTTGCCAATCAAGGAATCACATGGAAATTTAACCTAAGCAGAGCACCATGGTGCAGCAGCCAATTTGAGAGGCTAGTTGGTGTTAAGTTAAAAGATTATACAAGTCAATTCGAACTGGGAACTTGCACTGGACCAAACTAGAGGAAGTCATCCTGGACATGGAAACTACCCTTAACCGACCTCTTGGGTACATTGAGGATGACATATAGACACCAGCATTCACGCCAAGTGCAATGCTTTATGGGTACCCAAATCACACCCAGTAGAAGGAGCAGAATCTGTAGAGAAAGCTGTCTTGAGGAAATGCGTTAAATACCTGAAACAATGTAAAGATGTCCTGTGGTCGAGATGGTTGACAGAGTACCTCTAGGCCTTAAGAGAGTGTCACAACCTAAATCATCACCTCATTGCCAGGGGATGTTATGCTCATGAAGGGAGCTAAACGTAACAGAGGCAAATGGAAGATTGGCATAGTGTAGAAGTTGATTAGATAGATAATTTGTATAATGTCAAATACACAGGAGGTGGTCTCCCAGTCCCCTGAGCCACAGGCTCATGATAAAAGTGTTTGACAATATAGAAGAAAGCTAATATCGTCAATAGCTACTAATTAAATCAAAAAATAACATCTATCTATAAAAAAAATAAATAAATAAAAATAAATGAGTTCAAAGGCAATTGCTGCATTGACAGCGGATACAAAATTAACTTAGTTAGAAGTCTCCGAACGGATTATGCATTAGGTGCGTTTTTTACAGCAGATGGCAACTGGTTCCAGATGTGTGAGTTCATGTACGCATATGAGCCATGAAGGAATCTACTATTGTATGAAGTTTGTACAACATTTAGACCATTGCTTCTAAGATTATATGGTGTAACTCGGGGTTTGAATAAATTGGCTACATAGCCTGGACCATTCTCCTTGAAACATTTAAAAAATATCATCAAAGATTGTTCTATGCGTCTACGTTCCAATGTATTAATGTCTGCCATACTAAGAATTGATTCATAATCAGTACTTTTCCCGATAATCATTCTAGTTCGTAGACCATAATAGTTCGCATCTTCCAATTTCTTGTTTAAGGCAAGGATGGAGAAGTAAGAGGAGCACGGTTCAAAGCTGGAAATCCTACTTGGTTGTCCAGTCCAGTATTTGTACCCACTTGAATTATTGTGCGACAGACATGCCCCAGGAAGAAACTTGACTCTCGACGCCAAAGTTTCATCAGAGACAAGCATCAGTCATTGCACATCAGCCAATTGCTGAGATGACACAGGAACAGACAGATCAGGAGTAAACTGGACCTTGATTTGAATTTCATTAGTTACGACACTTATGGTTATCGTTCTTTTAAAAATAAGATTTCCAAGTGCTTGTACTTGAAACCTCAAGCGTCAAATAGGAGTAGAGTGTCATGATCGGGAGTGTCACGCAAGACTGCACAAGATAAAAATTGAGACGGATTGAATGTTTAACCCGAGCATGATTTGAGTATCATGTAATTGAGTTTTAACTGAGAGAGCATTAGCTAGCATTAAATTGGGATCTGTTGAAATCAAAGTTATCCATTTGCGAGTTTATTTGTCAGGGAGGGTGTTGTGATCGGGAGTGTCACGCAAGACTAGACAGGATAAAAATTGAGATGGATTGAATGTTAACACGAGCATGATTTGAGTATCATGTAATCAAGTTTTAACTGAGAGCATTAGCTAACATTAAATTGGGATCTGTTAAAATCAAAGTTATCCATTTGTGAGTTTATTTGTCAGAAACCTGCTCACGATGTTAACTGATGAACAAAACAACGTTTTGCACAATGTTGAAAAAGGTCACGTTTTTTACCAGACAAGGAGGAACCGGAAAATCATTTTTAATCAGACAAGTTTAACAAAGTTTCGAAAGGAAGGGACCATCATAAGCCAGAAGCTCAATTTTATTGCACACCCTTGGAGGCCCCGTCTCCACAGCAACGACCGCAGATCGGTTTCCAGTAACAGAAATGTGTCACTTCGGTAATTACATTCTAATTAGTTTTCTGCATTCCTTCGATTCGTTCGGACAACTTGCGTGTGGGGGAAACACACACGAATGTTATACTTTTGCTTAAACAAACCAGACATCTTGGCTTAATATTAAGCTAACACAAAATTGGATCCGACTATTTTTGGTAATAGTTTTATATCGCGGTAAATATGAATTCGGGAATAGCGCGTAAGTGGGAGTATTTCTTTGCGGATGGCTCTGCGACGGCGGCTGCTGTTGCAAGGATGATTACTCGAATTTTCTCGTCGTATTTGGATCCGCAAATAGCTTGGTACGATTTAAGGTTACGTATAGGGAAGAAAGGTCGAATTTTTCTGAAATAAACTTTTTTAGATAATTGTTGAAACAAGAAAGGGATGCAAAGTTTCGTAAAAACAGCAGTTAGAAATCTTAAAAAGAACGTGAGCTATCTGAAAAACCAAGTTTTGTAGGAAAAGCGGTGAGCGAGTGAAGGTGTCATAATCCAATTTAAGCGGGACTGTGTTGAGATATTACGCGGCAAAATTTACCCGCGATCTCGAATTACCGTATTTACCCGTGTATAATGCGCACTTATTTTCCCTGAAATTAGCGTCTAAAATTGAGATGCGTATTATACACGGAATCCTTTGTTTGGACCCACGCGCGATTTAGCATAACAAAGACACTGAAAGGTGCGATATAAGTGGTCTTTAATTTAAGAGTAAAACAAACTACCAATGGAAACTTAACAACTCTGATCCGTGAATAAATTAAAATGAGTACTTAAATGCAACAGCTGATCAACAAAACAATCAATTTAAACCGATCAAAACATCAACATGGCTACGAAACTCACCGGAACAAAGCGTCAAAGTTACACAGTGTCTGATAAATTACGAATCATCAATTACGCCGAACAGCATGGAAATCGCGCTGCTGAACGAGAGTTTGGAATATCTGAGAGTAACGTCCGACTGTGGAGAAAGAGCAAGGAAAACCTGGAAAAAATGCCAAGACTGAAGCGGGCAAATCGCGGCATGGCCAGAACTCGAGATCGATCTTCTTGAATGGATCACGGAGAAACGGAACAACGGCCTCGCTATTTTACCATCGATGGTGAGACTAAAAGCACTCCAAATGGCAAAGCAGGATAAATACAGAATTCCAGCAGGGCAGTTCAAGGCAGGAAACCACTGGTGCCAGTGTTTTATGAAACGGCATGGCCTGTCACTTCGCCAGAAGACAACTCTCGCTCAACGGCTTCCCGACGATTATGAAGAGGAAATCGTCCGATTCCACCGATTTATCATCGACCGTCGCAAGGAACATAATTATCCACTACACGTTATTGCTAACATGGACGAAACGCCACTAACATTCGACATGCCACCAAATCGAACCATCCACAACACAGGAGAGAAAACGATCGAGATTCGCATGACCGGGAACGAGAAGAACCGCATTACAGTAGTGTTGGCGTGCGCTGGCGATGGATCGAAGCTCAGACCGACGGCAATCTTCAAAAGAGAAACGCTCCCGAAGGTGGCCAACAAACACGGCGTTGTTGTTGCTGCCCAAGAGAAAGGATGGATGGATGCAGAAATCATGAAAGTTTGGATCAAGAAAGTCTGGCGAGCACGTCGCGGTGGCCTGGGGAGAAGAAGAAGCCTGCTCGTTTTGGACGCCTTCGAAGCGCACGTGACCGACAGCGTGAAAACAGCGATTGCGAGAGAGAATACTAACTTGGCAGTAATTCCCGGCGGATTAACCTCTATTCTGCAGCCATTGGACGTTTCTTTAAACAAGCCGTTTAAAGATAATGTGAGAAGGAGGTGGATGGAGTGGATGGCCGAAGGAATCCACGAGTTTACCGCTGGTGGCCACCAAAAGAAGCCATCTGAAGAACTTATAGTCCGTGGGCCAGAAAGTGAAACCCTCCCCCCATCTCGGGATTTTTGCAGATATGTATCATTTTAACCCTCTACCCAAAGGTATTCCAAAAATCGATGTTTACACTTGATCGATTGGTGGGTGTGGCCGTATGGCGCCATTCTTTATTTTAATCAAAGTGCCACAGGCTACCCAACCCGGAATTTTACAAACAATCTTCTTAAAAGCTATTATCCATGGAATTAACACACAAAACTACCCATACATACTCTTCTCCATCCGCTCTGTTAGATGATACCTCAACTTTCACTTTTTAGCTTCAAAGTTGACTACTGCGCATGTCACAAAGTTCATTCAGCCTGTGCAAGGGGTATATGTGAAGTGACGCTTACGAATTACTCATGTTTCCTTGCTGTAAATAAAACTTTCACTTTTAAGCTTTAAAGTTGACCACTGCACATAACACAAAGTTCATTCAGCTATTTAGACTGTCTGAGATCAGAAGCCGCTTTGATTTATTGGAAGCTTTGTTTAGACATCACAGTAATGTTTGTGTCTTTGACATTTGCAAAATGAATGAAGCACCTCGCGGAAACAGTCTTTTTACTTTTTATTTTCGTTGATTTAGAACTTTGATCCTTAAAGCCTTTTCATCTTTTCCCTCCTTCTCCATTACACCCTGTCTGTAAAGTTAAAATCCTTGATCGTGCCAATTTATCTATTGACAGATAAAATAACAATCAAAAGAATTGTATGAAACATCCGAAGCTTTAGGTCTCTGGTAAATTTATTATATTTATTTTAAAAAAACCTCTAATGTACAATTTTAAAAAACGTATCTTCATTGTTTGTTTACTTGGCATGAATGTTTTGTTGTAGCACTTCATTGCCTTCCATCACCTGCGGTGAAAGAGACAGACATTACTGTTATGTCTGAAAGAAGCTTCCAAAAAATCAAAGTGGCTTCTGATCTCAGACAGTCTATGGCCGGTTAAGACAGGTTAGACGATATCTGCTCAAATATTCTAGGCAAATTTTTGCCAGCCAGGTAAGGATACCATACATGTAGGTCATGCTATCAACGCTTCACAAATGTTTCAAGCAGTGAAACGCAAAAAGCCGGTATCTAGTAGCAATTCGGAGCCCGGACCGGATGCTGTCAAAAGGCACAGATTATCAGGACAGTCAACATCAACACCATTGCGCCTAATGCCAGCTGATAGGTGCCTTTTTTGCGACAAAAACCTTTTACGGAAGTCCGGAAAAGAGGACTATCCATTCAAGTGTGTCACAAAAACAACGGAAGATGCAATAAAGAGAGCTGCAGAGACAAAACAAGATGGAGATATTCTGCTGAAGATACAGGGTATTAATTGACTTAAGCGCCAAAGAAGCGCATTACCATGCCTCGTTCCGTAAAAATTACACTCATTCAGTAAACAGCAAAGAGGTCCCCAAAGAGCAGGAATCAAATGAGGTCCAGGTAGCCATGAAGGCAGCCCATAAGGCTGCTTTCGACAAGCTAACCGAGCATGTTAACAAATCAATCATATCAGTAGGTAATGTGGAGAGGAAGTCGATGCTTCGTGAGCGGTACCTGGCTTACATCTTACAAAACAGTCCTGACTGCTATTATCCTGATTATAAACCAGATAATCTTAAGTCAAAGTTAGTTAAGCATGCAGTTTGGAAGTTCAATGCAGTTTTGGCAGCCAAATTACGGAAGCGAGTTTGTGTATTGATCAGACATCAAAACGGGGGAAGCAATCGGAGTGGCATTTGAAGCGGCAGCTTCTGAAACCAAGAGACTTGAAGAGACAGTATTCACTTTTAGGAAGAGCTATTCAAAGTGCGCACATCGAATCTAAAGAAATGCCACGGCCTCCATCAGCAGATTTTCTTGTGAGTGATAAGTACTACAACCACCATGCCTTCAAGAATTTCTGTCCAGTTTACTTGCCGTCAAGAATGATAGTTCTGCAAGGAGACAAAGACTGATATCTTCGTTTGCCCAAGATATCTGCAAAGCAGTTACCAATGGACAGTGGACGATGCCAAAACACCTACTTCTTGGAATGATTTTGAGGCTCTTGACTGGCAGTGCTGGGATTGTAACGCTGATTAATCGATTTGGCCATTGTGCTTCCTACTCGTGGGTTCTTCAGCTAGAAACAGCTATGTGCAAAGCTATTGATGAGCAAGAAGGTGTTATTCCATTCACGATCAGCCCAAACATGACGTAGTCACACACCTGTGCTGGGACAACTTCGACTTGAGGGAGGAAACGCCATCGGGCGCAGGCACAACACACACTGCTCGCGGCATTATCATTCAGGAAGTGTCAGAAGATACAAGAAATGATACAGTCACTCCTACAACATCTGATCAACCTAGAACAAAGGGCCGATCTGTTCGATGCTCCTCAGAAGTCTGATGCCTGATGCTGTATTTGAAAGCGTGGATCTGTTCTGAAATTTACATGGAGAAACTTGGTGACGATCATTAATCACTTTTACTACTTTTAGCACAATGGTCTGCTGACGATCGTGACGCGTAACCAGTCGACCCCATTACCTGATGAAGACTAGCAGTAAGGAGTCGATACGTTTCGGACCACAGCCAGTGACTACATAGTGAGACAAGCAAATCATACTGATTGTTTCCAGTGAATCTGAAGAGGTTGCAATCGTCAAAATCTAGTAAAGGTGCGTCACTGCTCTGTTTTATTTACAGCAAGGAAACTTGAGTATTCTTAAGCATCACTTCACATATACCCATTGCACAGGCTGAATGAACTTTGTGACATGCGCAGTAGTCAACTTTGAAGCTTAAAAGTGAAAGTTGAGGTATCATCTAACAGAGGGGGTGGAGAAGAGTAAGTATGGGTAGTTTTGTGTGTTAATTCCATGGATAGTACCTTTTAAGAAGATTGTTTGTAAAATTCCGGGTTGGGTAGCCTGTGGCACTTTGATTAAAATAAAGAATGGCGCCATACGGCCACACCCACCAATCAATCAAGTGCAAACATCGATTTTTGGAATACTTTTGGGTAGAGGTTTAAAATAATACATGTCTGCAAAAATCCCGAGACGGGGGGAGGGTTTCACTTTCTGGCCCATGGACTATTATCCTCTTGTGGATTGCTGGCGCATGGAGTGAAATTCCAGAAGAAATGATCGAGGCGTCATTTCTCAAATGTGGAATCACAAACAGTCTTGATGGATCGGAAGACCACTTGATTCATGAGGCCGACGACAACGACGAACTCGACGACTCATTTGTAAGAGACCTTTTTCAGTCAGACTCTGAGTCAGAGTTCGAAGGATTTGACATTTGAGCACGAACCGATGAACGCCGCTGAGTTGAACAGTGATTTTTGAATCTGTGAGTAGATTCGATTTGCATAAGAAAATTAAGACAGCTAACATCACAACACAAACATTAGTTCTAGGCATTAATTATTATTGTTGTAGCTAAGTAATTTCGTATCTTTTCACAGTAGATTTTGTAATTAGAATTGTAATTAGGCTGTCGTAATTACCGATAGCGGCATTGCTAAACATTATTGTAAACTCGGGTTACCGGTACTTTGCTCGTTCATAGAATAAATTTATATCCATATGATTTAACCTTCGTTTCGAGTTGTCTTATTTTTATTTTCTTCCAAAACCTGGTCCAAAATTGGGGTGCGTATTATACATGGGCGCGCATTATACACGGGTAAATACGGTACCAGCAAATTTGCATATTTTTGTTCACATTGTGTTCATTGCATGTCACGGCGTTGTATGCAAAATTTTACTGTGAAACAGCGTTGCATTTTGGATTCAAGCATTGCGTAAAAGGTTGTTAGGAAGAAAGCGAAACTAGAAAGGTCGCCTTGGGTGAAAGTCAAGAAAAAACTGGGGCCAAAGAAGGTCAAAAAATCATTTGACAAAGCCAAAATACTTCAGCTGGCAGAGAGCGACAAGCGTTCTTGGTACAACCAGTCAGATTTTCTTTCAAACCCATCCTCGTCGAAAGATATCGGGGCAAGCCAGATAAAAATGACTGCCTCAGCAGCAGAGAAATTCGAGGACGAGAAATCGGATAGTGGATAGTCAAACATCAGTTTGGAGTCCGAAATCGAAGATGCCAGCCACTTTCGCCGTTGTTGACCGGCTGAAAATAAGCAGCGAACCTCAGCGCGCAGCCTCGTGTACTGATAGCGGTGAGAAGTGTGTGTCTCGTGTCAACTCCGCTGGGGCTGCCAGTTTCATGTTCTGCATCTATCTGCCGTTTTCTTCTTTGTTTTGGTTTCGCCGATGGCTTTCTTGCACCAGACTTAACCATAAAGAAATCGCTTTACAATATTACAGTAACACTAACTGCTTACAGAACACCCCAGGGAATGCTACTGTGTTTGATTGGCCGGCAGCGTGAGCGCGTTGACAAGTATTTTAATGAGGTGCGAAAACTCTGAAAATGTTTCAAGGCCGAAAACACGGCTTTTGTTTTTGCGCGAATTCCCCATCTTCAAATGAATTAATAGGGTATGTAGATTTGCCAGATTTCAACGAAATTTCGCCAAAATGGTCATCAGATATTAATGCATCAAAGTGTGTCAGGCTTTTACGAAATTCAAAATATTTTTCCCGTTACTTGTTAACATCTCCCGCGACTACAAAAATTTTCCATTGTCCATCTTTAGGATGGGTTTTCTCACAAACCAATAGGAATAAAGAAAAAGCCTGACACACTTTGTTAGCCCATTATCTCCTGATTGATATTGTGCAGTCTGTTTGGTTGTGCGCCTTCACGTGAGAGTGGGTAATTCAGTTAAGTACATGTCGCTAGTTTTGAGTTTGCAGGCCTCTCAGCGCTTATGTATCCAACAAAATAAAAAAAACATTTATATTTTTGCAAACTTCAATTTATCAGCTTTACAGTGATATATAGTTTTCCGTGGTTTTATCGGAAGCAGCGCGCGTACGCTAGATTTCCCTGAAGGCACTCGCGAAACATGGCAGTAACCTTAAACGACAAGTTGTGTGGGGTTCCTCCGAGAAAGTTTTGCGTCAACAATATATTTGCCTTGTTTCCTGAAGAAGTATGCCGGGTCAATATTTGTGACCTTCGAGACGAAAATGGCGGGGAAGTTAGCATGTCATGCTTCAACCATAGAGCTAAAGGTATGGATGCCCTTTATGCCGGCACCGCTTTTGCTGTTCTGGTGGGAAATCTGTGAAGAAAAGATCCTGGCGAGGGAGAGTTTTTAAAATCTACTTTATTTGAGCGTTTGAGAAAGGCCGTAAACATTGGAGAACTAGTCGCTTTTGCAGACACTAATGAGAGCTCTAGCTCTACACAGTGTAACTCGTTGGAGATGAGTAGCGACAGGTCGGACGATCTTATACTTAATTCTGACAGAGATTCAAGTCTAATTTCTTCTTGTGCTGAGGAAGATGTACGGGGTCATGCAAATTCAAACCGCTCTCCGGAAAGCCCGCCAAAATGTTCGACGCCCGATTGCTCGAGTTCTTCCTTCAATGTGAGCTCCCTTTCGTCATCTTCGTCTCCTGACGGATCTATATCATCATTGGCAGACATAGAGGGCTCCTGCATCGCCCTAGCAACAAAAAATCAAAAGATAAGAAAGAAAGTTGAAACTGTGATGGGTGACATTACAAATCTTTGCGTAGATAATGAGGAGACGCTAAGCGAAATGATCGCTCAATGTTGCTTATTCCAGAGAAAGGATAATTTTGATGGAAAAAATATTGTCCGCAATATTTTTGAACGAGCAGAGAAAGAACGTGGTGATCGCAAAACCTGCGAGGAGCTAATTCCAGAAGAGCTGTGGCGAAAACGAGTCGATGAAATGTGTGTTCCCGATTGGATCATCCTACATTGTAAACTGGAATCACGAATTTCCGATGACGGTTGGCAAACTATTTTAAGCAGAACCACACTCGGAAAAAGTGGGGTGAGTGTTATTTTGTTTCCATGATTTTTTGTTTTATTTTGTTACTTTTTGTCTACAAAATTTTGTGCTTTTAAACCCTAATTAATAACAGAGAGTAAGTTCTCCTGTCTTATCCCATTGCTTTGTTGTAATAGTACTGGGGAGAACTTATTAAAAAATGACAAAATTTACCTTGAGTGATCATATCCTTAATTCTCATGACCTCAGGGGCTAAATAAGCATTCATGTTACAAGAAATTTGATGCTGATCACTGTTAGGGGCTTTAAGGGTCAGGCAGGATGCATGTAACACATCACTAACTCCAATACTCGACCAAAATCGATTCAAATTGATATGAATTAATCAATTAACATCGGAAATCAACAAAAAATCAATTGCCAAATTATTTGTGATTATCAATATTAATTGATTTCATTAATCAAGGTTCGATTACAGCAAGGCAGCAACCAGTAGGAGTTGTACACGTAGAAGCAAAGTCAGTTCTTTACATATAGATTAATAAAATCACCAAGTGTTAATTGGGGTTGACAGGCCTACACGGCACCAAAGTACGTGTTCTGGTTTTGACGCCTTTGTTATAATTTTGCTCTCACGATTATGTCTTTGAGTGAACGCCCCTTTCTGTAAGATATTATGGCGGATCCTTGAAAATTTCGTTTAGCAATGGTTGTTGCTGTATGAAGTACCACTTGCTCATCAGGATTTCTTTTCAGATTTGGAACTGCTGGGTGGTATTGCGTTACGAAGGGCAGGATTCGTTTCTTTGCATTGTTCTGTTGGAGGAGAGCCCGTTTCCTTCCCTCAAATTTCAATTCCAAGAAATTTCTCGGGTAACCTCTCTCCATTAGGTGTGTTTTAAATTTGTCAATGTTTTCTTCAAACGTTTCCTATGGTGTACAATCTATCTATTTGCCTTCCATGACACAGACATGGGCTTCACGTGGTGATTTTAATTTCCTTCGCTCTAACTTGAAACCCCTTATTTCTGGAAGGGTTCAAAACCAGCTTCAGTGGTTGCTGACTCCAATACATGTCAACAACAACCACTGGGGCCTTCTTTGTTTTGACATGGTTTCATTCCAAGCCTATTTTGACGATCGACTCAAAGTTAATCCACCAATCAATATTCGTTCCATTATTCAGATTGTATTCATAGCTGTTAACTTGTCTTTGTCCAACCAAGCCATACCTCTGTCACAATCACAATGGGATTCAGTTCCAATTCAACGTTTTGGTATGCCTCTGCAACCTTCAGTTGGAGAAGGTTGTGGGAGCTGTGGCATGGGAATTCTTGCAGCAAAGGATTTTCTAAATGTTAGTGAGGCTGGAATCCCACAGATTAACTGGCGATTTGAAGACATGACAAAGCATCGTCAACAGCTCTTGCATCAGTTTGTCCTGTGGAGGTTATCAGTTTCATGAGCTTTTTCGTGCTTGAAGAACACTGGTTATACCATTAGGCCATTTTCATATTTTCATTGTGATATCTTACATGCGTGGGCCAAATAAGTTAATTCAGTTGATTTTTCAGTGCTATTTGTTAAGCATATATATGTCCGTAGAGCATACAGGTGGTGTGCCCAAGTTTCTGAAGCAATTTCCATTTTTTGTAAGTTCAGTCATTATTTTCATTGTTATAAGTTATGTACATAGGCCAAGTTATGGGGTTACCCTCTCTCTCAGAGCTTACAGGCGGCGCGCCCATGTTTCTGAGGTGAAGGTGGTCTTGTTTCCAAAATGAACAGTTGATGTCCAACATATTATTTCAGTCATTATTTTCATTCTTATAAGTTATGTAAATAGGCCAAATTATGGGGCTACCCTCTCCCTCAGAGCTTACAGGCGGCGCGCCCATGTTTCTGAGGTGAAGGTCTCTCTTTCAAAATGAGCAGTTGATTTTCAAATTACCTCAGTTTATCTTTTTAATTTTACAATTGTTTTTTGTTTTTGTTTTTGTTTTTTTGTTTCTCTACATAAGCCAAATCATGGTCAGGTCTCTCCCTCCTCTTCCATGAATGTATCAATGGAAAATCTCGGTCAATGAAATGATATTTATTTTAACTTACCATACAGGTGCGTTTTTTTCTTTTGATGCTGGAGGTGTTTATTTGTTTTTTCAAAACTTAACAATAGATTCTATAATTATTGAAAGACTTCAAAAATTACATCAGCGCACTGTCAAAGTTTCATTTTTCAAGGGTCAAAGGGATACTTTCTTGACAAAGAACCTACTGTAAGTTTCCCGTGATTTGTAGCATTGAAAAGGCCAGGCCACCAAATTAATTCTATTTCTCGCTTGGTGCGAGCATCACCTTGGCCGACTTCTAATGACCCTTTGTAATTAGCCCGCTTGTCAGGTCTCCCTTCTGTGGTTCTCCAGAAATTTCGACTTTTTGCAGCTCAAAGTTCTTCCATCGGATCAGTTGTTTCCTCATTCGCAATCTCCTCTTGCCCAGAGTATAATGCCGATTCTCTTAACTTGAGCACATCCTGCTCGTGCAAGGTGTCGGCAAAAGGAGCAATACTAAACACTTTGAAGGAAATGCGTTTGTTTGATGCTGAGTAAAATGGCGGCTTTCGATGAGGAAGCTGTCTCATGCTGTTTACGTTCCACCAAATTTGTGCAACAAAATGTGCAAAGAACTTCTCTGGGACTTGGGGAAATACTATTGTCAACCATCGACCTGGATGTTAAAGAAAAGTGTGTAAGCGATGTGATTTGTTAACTGACCAGTGAATCGTTTTGGTTAATTGCCTTAACTATCAAGTGGTTTATAAATAAATGCATGCCTGCATTATAGTTATCGAACTCCCGCCACTAAATTAAAACCAGTTTTCTCTAGGGCTTTCTGCAAAGGCAGTTCCTAAGAAACAAATTGCCTACGGTGTTCTCGAATTCTACTTGGAAAGTGTTTCGGGCCGTATAGTGTATTCCAGAAAGTAATTTGAAAGTACACTGTACTAACCTCGGAGACAGGGATGTAAAGAGGCATTCATTTGCTCGGTCAGACCCGCCAACCATGACAGATATCCCTCCTGGTACTCTTTCGATCGTCTATCCATACACTTGAAATCGGGTATAGAGACTAATTGCTCTTTGTTGTCCCAGAACCTGATACTTCTAGCGCTGAGTAGCGCTTTTTCCGGGTGTTTTGTACCTGTGTGTTTTTCAACAGCCCTAAGCGTTTTAAATCGCTTGGAACAGAAACAGCACTGTTGGGTATAAGTAAAACTTAGAGCCATTTCAAACTTGAAGCAATTCAGTTCCACGTGCGCATGTAACCAGTTATGCGATGCCGGATGTTGAAACAAAGCAACAATAGATCTTACTCGCCTCTAGCTCTTTCAGCCATATCATTTGACAATACCCAAGGGAGTAATGTATTTCGGAATTCCAGATTTTCACGCTTGAATTGTTTGCAGTTCTCAGTTCAGAGTTCTCTCTTCTGATTGTTACGGAATCGGACCTTGCTTTACGATGGAAGAAGGCGAAAAGAAAGTTATTAGGAGAAATTCGGGGAAATCTTTCAAGTCGAGAGTACATGATAAAACAGAAAAGCGAAAGCAACGAAAGGAGTGGTTGAAGAGGAAGCGTGAGGAGATGCGACAACGTCGGCACAAGCCCGAGGTTGAAGAACCCACAGGACTTAAAACAGTCGTGGAGGATAAAAAGGAAACAGCATAAAGATAGCACATCCAAGTTTAAAGAGCTGAATCGAAACCTCTTATCTGTTTATAGGACAGAACCAATTGATTTGGGGACTTTTGGCAGATGCTTCCCTGCGACATACCGCCAAGTTTATCGAGTCGTTGTAAAGGAGATGAAGATGAAAGACACAACGAAGGAAGAACTCGAACGAGCCAAACGAGAGGTAATTATAGAGGCCACAGTGTTGTCAGAACTTAGAGACCACCCCGGAATACCTCATCTGTTTGGCGTGTGTTCTGAGGAAGCGCCATTTTATCTTGTTCTCCAGTACCACACTGTTGAGGGCTGTAGTGTAACCCTCTCTGTAGCTGTGACCACAAGTATGGTTGATGGTGCCGACGGCTGTGTAAAGACTCTTAAACAAATCGGTGAAATTGTGCTGTTTCTTCACACGAAGGGTTATTTGCACAATGATCTTAAAGGCAACAATGTTGTATTGGATGGTGCAAACCATAACCCTATCATTATTGACTTTGGCAAGAGCAGGAAAATTCAAAGACAAGGCTTTTGAAACCCAAAGTCAACATCAAGGAAGTGTTGAAACGCTACCCACATATAGCACCTGAATTGCATCGTAGAGATAGACAATCCACAGCGAGTGACGTGTATTCATTTGGTGCCTTAGTTCATCGAGTTTTAAAGGACGGAAAACTCAACGTTCCTGCCTTGAAGAGCGTTGCTAAAAATTGCCTCTCCACTAATCCAGGAAAACACCTGGAACTGAAAGACGTTTTACAAGAAATTTAGAATTTTTTTATCATCACAGAACTGGTTTGGAAAACTCAGCGTGAATTAGTTTTGTTTTTGAAAACCATCGAACTGAGAGGTCTTACCTAATTTGTACAATGATTCCTACACTGATTTTTAATTTAACTTGGCTCGGGTTTTGTCAATGATGACAGAATGTAATTAAAAATCCAAATGTTGACAGCTATGATGCATGTATTTCTCTTGGGTTGGGAGTCTCCTGCTAAGTTTTAAACAAAGGGCTTCGATCAAGGCCAGGAATTTAATCCACCACAAATATGCGAAGCACGCGTCTTTAAAAGACGCCTCGTCCCTAAAATCGGGGCTCTGGCTTGTTATGAAAGGTCTCCATAATTTGTTCAAGTGGAATAGCAACAAATGTTCACGATGATCTTGACACGTACATAAAAACAGTCCATGCACACTACGGACTTCAAGCAGCAAAGCTACCCAGCAACCCACTCAGTGCTTATTTTGCTTTTACATATTTTAGTTATTCTTATTTGTAGGTTTTTAATTCTTAGTCAACAGGACCCCATTGATAGCAGTACTCTATACTGAAGGGTTATCCTGTATAAATATTCGATTATTATTATTATTATTATTATTATTATTATTATTATTATTATTATTATTATTATTATTATTATTATTATTAGTTATTCAACGTTCATCATCCAACAGTCTTGTGCAGAAACAGGTAAGCTCTCCCGATTGTATTATTTGTATTATTTTGTAAACAGATCTTTGAAATACGTCTGAGAACAAGTACTGGAATCCTTTAGGTGGAAAGTAAGTTATACTTGTTGGAGAATTCCTTAAGCTATGCCCTGTGCCAAATTATTTCGATGAAGGTATACCTATATACGAATCTGAACTGTTTGATAAGTGCTTCCGACATACATATGAACTTCTCACAAACATGTGATAAAACAGCAGCGAACATGAGTTTTGCAGTGCAAAGCAGGCTGGTACAAAACTACACTTAACCAGGAGGGGGTGTGTGTAGTTTGTTGTGAGCCAAAGGTTTCACCTAGATTCCCCCAGTCAGACATGCCAGAACATAACATCTCAGACTGTTCTTCATGGACCCAAAAGCGCACGCACAATCCGCGACTGTTTCAACTGTCAGTCTGAGAATGTTGTGTACTGTATCACTTGCCACCGTTGTACCAGCATGTACATCGGAGAGACTGGAAGGCGCATACGGGAACGCTTCAGTGAGCACCTGCGCAGTATTCGCAATCGAACTCCTGGGCTTCCCGTAGCTGAACACTTCAACTCCACCTCCCACTCGATAGACGATATCATGGTCTGCGGCGTCAAGCAGTGCACAGGGAACAACCTCCATCGAAAGCGTCAGGAAATGAAGCTTATCTTCACGCTTGGCACACTTAAGCCTAGCGGACTTAACATTAATTTTAATTTCTTTTAATTTCTTTTAATTTCTTTTAGTTTCTTTTAGTTTCTTGTATTTATTTTTATATTTATTTTTATTTCTTCTTCTTGCGCACATATTCCACGTGTGCGTGCACGCGCTTTACAGTTACGGTTTAAATGTAATTTATGAGGATTCTTTTACGTGCGCACTACGTTAACGGTTAGGTTTTTTGTATGGTGCAACGGGCCTTTTTCAGTACACTGATGAAGGGCTCAGCCCGAAACGTTTGTACTAATGTACTCAGTTGACACTTTATTAACGTTTTAACGTTTATTTTCATATATTTTGACAGTGAGTTAGTTTGTCATAACACTCCAGGGACAGGGCTATTCTGCAACAAAAATGGCAGTGGATTTGAATACAACTTGTTTCCAACAAACCAGGCCATTGAACGGGAACGACATGTCATGCCAACCTTACAGGATTTCAAGGCAGAGGTCAACGGATCAAAATTCTTCTCAAAGCTCGACTTAAAACTAGCTTATCACCAACTTGAATTGAAGCCGGAAAGTCGCTTCATTACAACATTTTCTACGCATGAAGGCTTGTTCCGATACAAACGCTTGAACTACGGAACTTGCAGCGCTGCAGAAATTTTTCAAAATGTCTTAGAGAAAAATCTCAGAGACATTCGAGGCGTGAAAAACATTGCTGATGACATAATTATCCATGGCAAAACAAAGAAAGAGCATGATGAGGCCCTTGAGAACTGCCTAAAACGTCTAGCAACACTCAAACTTAAGGTCAAAGGAGAAAAGTGTTGTTTCCTGCAGAAAGAAATTAAATTCTATGGGCTGATATTTACTGCTGAAGGCACCAAGCCAGATCCGGAACGAATCAGTAAACTGGTCAATGTATCCCGTCCCACAAATTCAAGTGAGGTTCGCAGTTTTCTTGGAATGGCAAACACCTGCCATGAATACATTCCGAACTACGCAACAATTACCGCGCCACTTCGAGAACTAACGAAAAAGAACTCTACCTTCGAGTGGAAGGTTCCACAGCAGAAAGCTTTTGAACAGCTGAAGAAAAAGCTTACCCAAACACCAGTTATGGCTTACTATGACACTAACAAACGAAGCCTTGTAATCGTCGATGGTTCGCCTCATGGGGTGAGCGCCATTTTGGCACAGAGGGACCAACAAGGTCTGCCGTACAAAATAATCTCCTACGCCAGTCGAGCCCTAAGCTCTGTGGAGAAGAGGTATTCTCAAACTGATATTGAAGGACTTGCCTTGGTTTGGGGCATTGAGCACTTCCGCATGTTCCTACTGGGATCAGAGTTTGACGTCATTACAGACCACCGAGCCTTGGAGGCCATCTTCAACAACCCACGGTCAAACCCTCCTGCCCGCATACAGCGGTGGATGATGAGGCTTCAACTATACAACTTTAGAGTAATCTACCACAAAGGACTACTGAATGAGGCCGATTACTTAAGCAGACACCCGACTTCGACAACGCAAACAACTCCGGACGAAGAGCAGATAGCAGAAGAACATGTCAACTTCATCATTACTCACGCGATCCCCAAGCACATGACAATTGAAGAGGTCAAAGAGGCAACTGCTCGGGATCCCGTTCTGACTAGAGTAAAACAAAGCATGCAAAGTGGAAGATGGGATGATCAAGATCCCGAACTCAAACCATACAAACTATGTGTTGACGAACTAACACTCAACACATCAGAAGACATACTCCTCAAAGGTACGCGATTAGTAATTCCAGCAGAATTGCAAGAAAGAGCAACCGCACTCGGACACATTGGTCATCAAGGCCTTGAGAAAACCAAGAGTCTGTTGCGTGAAAAGATCTGGTACCCAAACATGGATAAACGGGTACACGAAATGATTGACAAATGCGTCGCTTGTCAAGCAGTGGGACCAAGCAGCGCTTCTCAACCAATGGAGCTCACACCCACTTCGGACACTCCATGGGAAAGCGTCGCAATAGATTTCTACGGTCCCATACCCCAGACTGGCGAATACCTACTTGTCGTGATAGACACGTACTCAAAGTTCCCAGAGGTCGAAATAGTCAATTCTACTGAAGCAAGAGCATGCATACCGAAACTTGACAAGATCTTTGCAACCCATGGCATACCAAAGAAACTCAAAACCGATAATGGACCTTCGTTTAACGGACATGAATACGAAAGATATATGAACGTCCTTGGCATTGAATGGCATACAAGCACCCCACACTGGCCCCAAGGAAACGCTAATGCAGAGAGCTTCATGAAACCACTCGGAAAGCTGATGAAAACTGCACAAATCGAAGGAAAAAAATGGAAACAAGAACTCCAACGATTTCTTCTGAGTTACAGGTCTACTCCACATGCTACAACAAAAGTCGCACCATGTGTTCTACTGTTCAATCGAACAATGAGGGGACAGTTACCTGAAATTAGCGAGCAGGAAGGTTCTCAACAAACACGCGATTGCAAAGGAGAACATTCAAACAGCGAAACACAAAAACAAAAACTACTACGACAAGCAACACCGAGTGCAAGAATCAGCCATACAAGAGGGTGACACTGTCATTTGTCTCCAACAGAAGAAACACAAACTCACGCCCCGGTTCGACCCGGAACCACTCACAGTTACCACAAGAAAATACAACATGGTCACCGCCGAAGCGACCAGTGGCCGAACAGTCACTCGGAATATCTCCCATTTCAAAAAAGTAGATAGGGAGGACAGTGATGATGAATGCGGTGACTTACAGGCGGAATCCGAACAAGAGGAAAGGGAGACGAGAAAATCTGATGCCTGTGTCTCAATAAATGACCCTCTCTGAGAACGAGTTGCTCCCGAAGGACGGCAAATCATCCTTGCTGGGGATATGGTGACGAAGGTAACAATGTGCTTGAGTTTCAAGTGAATTTTAGCAATGTTTTCGAAGTGCTCTCCTCAAATGACAGGTCAAATTTCATTCATATAGGACTTCAAGTTTTCCAACCTTTTCATTAACACATATACAGTGCTGCAAGTGTACCAGCCGCTGAGAGATAAACCACTCAAAACGGGGTCTGGAAGCTCTGAGAAGCCATGAAAACACAGTAAAACACACAGGGTAAGCTTTTTTTAGAATTTACTGTAATTTTTGTGGGTTTTCCAAGGAACATTGTCGTTTAATTTTTTATCAAATTTCAGGGTCCGACAAATACTGAGCCAGGACACCAGGGACAAGCTGAAAATTTTACCGGCCAAGTGTTCTGTTTCTCGAAGAAGCCCGCCAGGCCGTGGTGGTTTACTGACCAGTTATTATGTGTAACATGCTAAAATCTATGTTATGTTTACCTTTTGTAATAAAACGTGAGGCATTATGGGATACAATACAGACTTTTTTGTCAAAATATTGTCAAGTTTCGTTCCATTGTTTTTATCGGTTTCGATCGCCATTTTCACATGCTTTGTAACTTTCAGACCCAGTTTTCTCCGGTACAATACAATACAATACAATACAATATTTATTTAAAGTCCGGGGCATAGGGAGTGATTGCCCAATCTCCCGAGCCAGGGGCTCGTGATAAAAATCCTTGACCCAAAAAAAAGGTAGAGGCCAAAAGGCCAGGCCAGGATAAGTTTGTCAGGAAATCGCCCAAGCTCGTTGCTGGCAACATGAGTGCTGAAAAAAACACAAAACAGAAGACAAAATATGACGACAAGGAGTACGATTCCAAAAGACTAAAAAGGGTATTCCAAACGAGGTGGCATCAGGAATTTCCTTGGCTAACGGTGGATGACGAACGCGGCGTTACGAAATGCAAAATCTGTTGCATGTGGCCAACCATTTCTGACCCTCAGAGTCCACTGGTGTTAGGAAGTGTTAGATTTAGAAAGGATCCACTGTACACTCATGCCAAAAGTGTGTTCCACATTCCCTGTGTAACGAGGGAAAGCAGTGTGAATGTGCCGCTGAAAGACACTCCACTTGGGAAAACTGTGGTACCTTTGGAGAAGGAATAGCAACATAGGATGAAAAGTATTTTCAACACTGCCCATGCTATTGCCAAAAATTGTCATCCCTTTAGGTAAGTCACAGAGGAGGTTTGACAGGAATCCCACAATGCAGCAACAATGCTGAAATTTCGACTCGTACTTCAAAATGGCGGCAAGTTACGGGAAATCGGTTGGCCTTCTTCGTTTTTGGTTGACTTGTAACATTCTGGAAGGTAGGTGGACTAAATTTCTTTTGTTTTTCAAGCGTAAAGATGTCTTTATTGTATGCAAATCATGATTGAGTCACTGCAATTGCATGGAGTGCCCAATGAGAGGCGACCAGTTCACGGAAGCATGGTTTTCTCTTGTTATATAAAATTCCCTTGGTAGAAAAGCATCTTTTTGAACAATCAATCAATCAATCAACTTTATTTAAAGAGGGTAACACGGGACAGTACTTCAAATGAATAACTAGTGGCCCTCAAATTAAAATTGTGTAACAAAAATTAAGTGACCAAAAATACATATCATTAAAGAGAAAGAACTGTAAATATATACCTCTATTTACAATTATAAAATATCCTCACAATGAGTGTCTTCAAACTATAATTACAATAAAAATACTGCTAAGATGGTTCAAGTGAGAGGAAGGTTGTGAAGTGCCGGACTAGCATATGGCAAAAAATAAAATTACGTAACAGAGTGACAGTGGCTGTAACTTCAGTTGAAGTAAATTTTACCTCTAGTAGCTTTTTATTGTAAGAGTCGCAAAAAGGCTCCACGCTTTATCGTCAAAATCATCTTTGAATTATTGGACCTTCAAGATAGCTTGAGATGCTTTTAGAAGAGAAGTATGAGAAACGCTCTTGAAGCAAATTCTGGTTGCAAAGATTTCCAATGTTGCTGTTCTGTATTTTAGAATCATCTGTCTTATATTTTACTTTTCAGGTCTTATGGAAAGTCACTCTTCTAGCGGTGAAAGGCATTCTGCGTCTTTAAGAATAACACCATCAAAGCCTCAAGGAAAACGAGAATGCCACCAAGAACTTGTTCCACGCGGAACTTGAACAAAGAAATCACTTTTGTTTGGCTCCACTTCATGCTTAAAATCGCCATCTCCGAAATTTAAGGTAAATATTTTGCTTGAAATGTTTATTAACATTGAACTGATGATTATTTTGCATTCATCCCCTGTTAAATTTCACAAGTGGACTTTTGAAGAAGAAAGGGCATTGACAGAATTTTTAGGATTAGCCAAAACAAGCCCCGATTATGGCCTTAGTGGCAAAGACTGGCCAGGTTTTCAACAGGACCACAAATTATGGAAAGATGCAGCCCAACATATCAGAGCACATCATCCAACATCCGTTAGACGAGAACATATGAGAATGTTAAGTATGCTCGGTTTTGATGGAGCTTGTCATTTTACTTTGATTTAGATCGGTGATACTCTTTACTGAAATATTCTTGAATTGGAAAACCAAAACAGGGAAAATAACTTAATGTTGTTGCTGATTACTTTAATTTTTTGTTTATGCATGTAAATGCCTTGAATTGCAGCAGGTTATGTTCGATATCAGAGACAATACTCTATTAAATACCCCTCAAAACTCATATTTTCCTTTTTCTTTTTTTCACAAGGTAGCAGAATAAGGGCAAGAGTTGTTAACTACCTGTGAAAGAAGTTTTGCACAGTTGCCGAAGCAGAATCACACTACAACCTGTCCCTCTCTGACTATCTGGCTGAGTGGGAACCTTCACAGATGAAGTTGAAAAGTGGAGTGGATAAATGCTGCCAAACAACTCTTTCTTTAGAAGTTGTCTTCGTCTCTAGACAGTCAGCCTGTTTCCAACTCAGTACTTATGGTAGATACAAGTACTCAGACACAATTGCAGTCGGGAATGGACATAATGTAATCCAAAATGTGTATGACACTGACTTGTCAAACGTTAAAAACCAAATGTTTATAAAAACTTAAGAAGACCTTTTGGCCAAAAATCTTTGGCCTTCGTCGGTTTAAAAAATGACAAATAAGCAAACGCTTATCTAACGGTTCACAGTTTGTGCGTGCTGCAATCACGATGCGTAACGAGCAGTCACTACGCGAGAGAACAAATCACGTGAGTGAGCTGTAAATTCCAGGAACATCAATATGTTCATTGCCCGCATTTCGGTCTCGCAGAGAATGCCAGGCCTCAAGAAAAAGTCTCTTGTGGTAATCATGTGCCTTGTCGACATGGTGGCTTGGTCAAAATCTATACTATGGCCAAACTGATTCGCGTGTTGCAGTATCTTTGAATTGTTATCGCCAACACGGAATGCTCTTCTGTGTTCTTTGATCCTTGCTGCCAAGGCTCTGTCCATTTGCCCATAGTACACAAAATTGCAATCAGAACACCCAATTTTGTAGACCACACATCTTGATTGTAAAGCGGATCGTTTGTCCTTGGGCAGTGGGAACCGTGCACGCAAAGTGTTGAGAGGTGTAAAACCAACTTTAAGATTATTGCTTTGCAACACCTTAGAAATTCTTTCGGAGACGCCTCTGATATTAACATGATTTTCCATTGGAAAAAGCAACTATTAGTTAGAGCTGTCAAGAGTAAAGCCATTCAGTACATTAGATTGGCACGAATGGGTCATCTGAAGGAACAGACAGACTCCAATCGTGCAGCAGACCAACCATGTTCTAGTGGCGTTTCTGCGGCGGCCTGCACAGAAGTTATTTCAATTCCTAATACTTCAGCTGTTCAACTAGCCCCCCACGCAGTCGTTTTTAGGGGACTCATATTACCTCCTCATACGAGTCCCCTAAATCCAACTGAGCGGGGGCTACTGTTCAACAAGTGTTATTATTCTTGACTGAGTCTCATTGCGTTACAGTAGGGCATAGTTTTGCATTTTAGCAGGCTGATCCCAGTTAGGTCTCAAAGTTGTATACTAGCTACATCTTGCACTTGAAAGCCACTCTGTATGCCTAGATAGGTTTCTGGTACATTCATACTGCTTTCTTATAAAATATTATACAGTAATACCGGTCTTTGCAAACCATATTAACGAAAAAGTGTTTGGTTGTGCATGGCAGGGGTAGGCTTTTCGTTTTGTTTTGTTGTTGTTCAGTCCCTTTGCATAGTAAGGTATTACAGTGATGTCTCTAATATGTCAGTAGAGTGAACTGTGACTCAACAAACCGAACAATAAAAGTTAAATGTTCTGCTGCTTCAACAGACCATCGCAAAAATTAGTTCCCAGCAGAAATTTCAGTCATCTCGAACCGCAAAAAATCGCCAATCCGCAAAATTTTCGTGCTACTCAGTAATTGTCTTTCTTGGGAATTGAACTGGCCACCATGTCCTTTATTGTCAGCCTCTCTGGTGAGAAGTAGGACTCACTTCAGGACTTCCTCCCAATCTGAATGAAGCCCAAGACAGCTGCTGTTGTTGCCGTGACTTCACATTTTCTTACTCATTTTAAAAGCTAGCATTGTGCATGGAAGTCGTAGGAATTATGATTCAAAGCATTGTTGTTGTTTTCGACATGAAATGGAGTTGTGAGAATCGTGTAGTTGACATTTTAGACAGTGAACATTAGGTTATCCTTTCATGGTGTAACGACCTCATCACGTGACCAGTTGAAAAGCATGTGCACAAGGGAACGTGGTTGATATGATTTGAGATGATTTCGATGAGTTAGGATTTGATTTACGAGTTACAATTCGATGACAGTTGTATGCAAGAATACGATAAAGGTGAAGCGATTTGTACCAGTACAAACGTTTAAGAAAACACTAGATTTGATATCCATTTATTACAGGAGTCGATATTTATCTAAGGTTTGTAAGTTATCTTGTGTTTTCACAAGTGCATTTCAGTGTACAACCAAGTTAATTTTTTAATCTTATAGCTTTTCTTGGAAAGTGAGTCAGTTGCAAATACTAATGTCAGTTGTTGAACTTTTAAGTCTTTAAATGTCCAATTAAAATAACAGAAATACAGCACACTTTGTGGTATATACTGTTACAGTGATTTGTTTAACGAACTGCAAAGAATGCTGCAATCTCCAAAGTTTTGACTGACAGTTTGCCACAATTAAACCTGTTTTCACTGATTTTGTGGCATAGAATTTATGAATTACTGGGAGACCACCTTTCAAGCAATGCAGATGAAGTTGTAAGAAAGGGAATGTTACGAAAGCACCTAACTGACCTCACACACCACCTCTATGTGGACGTCATCAGTTCAGTGGAGTATCATTGTGAGCTCCGTGCCCTCTTTTAAGTTGATGATCTGTCTGAAGCACATTTGTCACTTGGCTCAATGTTGCGCTTGGATACATTTACTTTTTTTTATACATCACTTGGCGAGCAAGGTCAATCATCGCCATGAAACAGAGGAGCTAAATTTCCGTGTGTCCGACATGCTTGTGGAAGGTCTGGCAAAGCTAAGGCATGTTTCTGGTTGGGCAATCAGGAAGGAGCTTGAGCACTGTAGATGGTACATTGGGCAAAATATGCATTCCCAATCACGTGAAACTCGCCAAAATGTGCATGTGGCTTATGCCAAGTGGGAGCTGTTGCAGGAACATATTTTTGTGCAGTACTCTTGGCTGAAGGACAACACAGATGCTCCAGGGACCTTAGAAGTCACTGAGGATCGCCAGTACCGAGAGCGTGGATTGATTCACATATGTGACGAGGCCTTTGAATGCTTTAAAGTGATTGAAGGCATTAGAGTGCATGCAATGAACATGTCCAAAATGATGTCTTCCGACCAAAAAGCTGAGTTTGCTGACGATGCAGTTAAAACCATCAATGATGCAACTGTTGCAGCCACTTGGAAACCAGCATTCAGAGATGTTGAGGATACCAAAGAGGTGAGCACTGATGCATAAGTTTAGAGATTTCTGAATCAGCTAATCAGCCATGTTATAACCGTTGCATACTAGCGCTCATATTTCAAGCTTGGGCTACCTGTGCTTACACTGTTTGATTATACACCTGTCTCCTTGTTCAACCAACGCCCAATTGCCCACATCTCACTGGATCCTGATGGCGGATCATATTTATGCCCAAATGACATGTGACTAGGATGGGCCTTGCCAGAGGTACCTCAAGGAGCACTCAAGGACACAAAGGACCCACAACATTGTGTTGAATTCATGACAGGAATAGTCAACTCATTCTGGAGGCAGTGGATCAGAGATTCATTGCCACAGCTTGTAACAAGAAAGAAATGGCACACACATAGACGGGATCTACAGGTAGATAACATAGTTATCATGCATGATAACAACGCAATATGAGGTAACTGGATCATTGGCAGGATAATGGAGATGCATCCTGGCCAGGGTGGACGAGTATGCAAAGTTAAGGTGAAAGGACAGGTGCAACATACAGCCACCCAAGCACAAAGATTACCATTATCCACCTTGCAGAAGGACATGAGTCTGTGCTTTAAAATTAACTTTGAACAGTACTGGCCCTCTGGCCACCTCAGTCAGATTTTAAGTGGTCAAACTGTAAGTTTCACTGGCCACGTGCAGGAGCAACTCAATCTTAATGACAAAGGTCTCTATTAAAATAAGTAGTTAAGTACAACTTCTAAACAGTTCTTGCAAGTCTTATCGTTGCAATAAGTATTCCCTAATTCCACACCGTGTTTTACTTCAAGACCACAAAGATTGGCATAGGTAGTGAATGGTAGTTCAGATTTAGCTACAAAATAAACAATCTCAAATAACTTTTTTTAGTTT
Organism: Pavona decussata; assembly: GCF_977016875.1. Classification (NCBI taxonomy): domain Eukaryota; kingdom Metazoa; phylum Cnidaria; class Anthozoa; order Scleractinia; family Agariciidae; genus Pavona; species Pavona decussata. The sequence continues at coordinate 6,576,002 of NW_028145568.1, forward strand.
GTTTTGAACCTCTTTGGACACAATCTGCAAGGCTCTTGCCAAAGGGGCAGCTGCTGGCTGTTTTTTGGCAAAGCAAGCTTTGACTGCAACGTGATGAGTAGCAGATATATCATGTGATTGAAGTGCACCAATCTTAAAAGTTTGTGCATCCCATGGTAGCAAATGAAGACAAAGAATGTGACAGCTTCATGTTGTCACTGTCAATACACAACAAACAAAACATCTTACTGTCCTTATATTCTAACCATGAATGCAACTGCTTCTATTCCGGTCGGAATTTCCGAACTGTGGTCAGAACAGAGCCCTGCTTCTCTGTCTTCTTCACAGGATTTTATCTTTTCTTTCTTGTTTTCTTCATCTTTCTGTTGTTCAGATTCTTTGAGCTTTTCTGCTTCATCTACAGCCTCACTTCCTTATCTTTTTTTTTCTTGGTCTGTGACAGTGCAAAAAAAAATCAGCCATTAATTTCTGTGCCATGGCAAAGAGTTACAACATGTCACATTTTGAATTTATCTAGTCAAGATGGACTGGGGACAGCTTGAATCACAAACATAAGGACTATGCCTTTATCAAGGCAGAGGATGTTTCATTAAAAGTAGGAGTTATTGGCATGATTCATAATTTGTGATTAAAGCTGCTCATTTGATAAAGAACATTTATTGACAGTTGAAATTAATGCGCCGATCAAATCGAAACTTCAACATCCCCCCCCCGGGCAAACCCCGGGCATTTGACTATTCTCTGTGCCCGGGGGTGGGGAATTTGACCTTGCCCGGGTGGGGTGGGGAAAATTGAACCTGAAGTGTCACGTTTCAAATCGCTTTTTGGGGGGGGCGCCGAAGTCGCTAACAGCTATAAATACGTGTTTGGACGAGATGGAGGAGTTTAAAGGAAGAGATACAGCATTACAAAAAAATGTTACAAAAAAAAGGTCTTCAAAAGTGAGATGCTTAAATATTAATTTGTTTTTATAGATTGTATATAAACGATGTAGATTTTTTATACAATGAGTCAAGCTGCGGCTTTGTCCTGCAGTGAATAGTGAAAGAAATAAACACTGTCGAATGAAAAACCGCTTTGGCTTAAGTTGCAGAATATCCTGCCACTCGCACAGCATTCTACGTAGCCGGCTAACTAATTAATATGTATTTCTAGTTCTTTAAACGATGTAGTTTTTTATGCAATCAGTCAAGCTGCACCTTTCTCCCGCATTTATGTCTGCAGAGGTTTTTAGAATAGCCATAAAACAGCAGTGAACAGTTAAAGAAAAAAAAAAAACATTGTCGAATGAAAAACCGCTACTTTGGCTTAAACTGCAGAATACCCTGCTACTCGAACAGTCTACGTAGCCGGCTAACTCATTTTAAATATGTTATTATGTATTTCTCGTTAAACAACCTTCGCCGTGTTTCGGAGTTTATTATAGAGCAGATTACGCTTGCTGATTGACATTGTCCGACTTAATAAATTCAATTTCCAATCATTAGTTTCAATGTTAAAGTTGTGGTTTTTGTAGCAACTCATGACAGGAGCCGACAACGATTGTTCCTTGGGACGGACATTTGAACACCATTTTGGCCTGAGGGGGCGGGAATTTGAACGATCCAATCTTCAAAAGTTCAAATGCCCGGGGTTTGCCCGGGGGGGGGATGTTGAAGTTTCGAGTTGATCGGCGCATAATTATTAACATAAAAGTTTCACACTCCCACAATTTGCTTTCAGTTCAGATAACAGGTTTTCACAAGAAGGGCAATTTTAATGCTGACCTGTTTTTAGACCTGTTTGCTAACCTGTATTGTGAAGATCTGCAAACGTTAAATTAGACTGGATAATGTGACAGAAGTAATTTACAGTAGAGATTTGTATTAATGTTAAGTTGATCCTTTTTTTCTGCTTCCATGCCATCACTGAACTTCCTAGATCTCACAGATGGCAATATGTATTGCTTTTGTTTAGATCAAATAATCCAAGCAATTATACAGTATACTATGCTTCTGCCTTTTTCACACTGAAGACCAAAAAGAATTTTATTCTTGGTGAATTATTCTTTTCATCCCCAAAATTTATGCAATTATATCAAAGATTACATTCACTCAAGGGTTTCTGACCATTAGCCTTGCCAGTGCCTAAGAAAACGAGATATTGTTCAAGTGGTCTTGCCATCAAAAGGATCAAAGTCAGTGCAATTTGTTACGAAACAGCTTCAAAGACCTCAGTTTCAAGGTGCATACAACTATCCAGCCTATTTTAGTGAGCCGCAAAAGCAACCAAAAAGAAGAAGTACGGGAGACAAAAACACAGATTGCAAGCCAGCAACAATCAGACCTGGGTGAGGCTGGTTATGTGGCTTATACGTGCAGCCACCAGTACAAACGTGTGGAGGGACATAAACAGCATTCATTCTCCATATATACACACTACCACAGCATGACCAGTAATGTACCTGGAGACCTGCTGACACATTTGAGACCCAGATCAGACCCATCGGATGAGGCTAAATGAAATTTAGGCAAAGTTGAAATCAAGCCAATGCTCCCTTTTCTCCAGGATTAGGTGGGGGGTCCAGCGAGGTCTGCAGGGGCATTGCCATGCACTTTTGCTGGAGTTTGCTCTGCTAGCTTGCTTGCTTTTCCCTCCCTCCCTCCCACACTTTTGGGTAAGTATCAATTCCACACATTGGTAGTTCCCTTTCAGTGTTGTGTTGACAGGTGCCTGGAGGTGCGCTGTGGCTCGGTTGCCATGGTGACCTCCTAACTGCTGAGGAGATCGCTGCCCTCCTCTGCTGCTACGTTTACGGCATCTACCCTCCCTCCAATAATTCAATTGGCTTAGAGTTTAATGTAATTTTATTTTTGCATTCCTTGGTATGCTAATTTTGCAGATGCAATTTTAGAATGGCAGAATACTGAATTTATTCACTTTGATTGCCTTGACAATGTCATGACACCAAAACATCCGGTTTTATTGTTAATTTACTTGTCTTTGTGTTAGTAAATCATTACTGATTTAAGTAGTATTTTCGACGCCTTAATTCACTTTAGTCGTGCTCAGCTAGCTCACCTGTAATGAAGAGATTGTTTACACAAGAAATAAAACCGAACAGAACTGAAATTGTGAATGCATATGATCAAACAAAACAGTTAACATATAATAGAGAAGTTTTTAGGTGGAACAAGGAGGATCACAATTCATCAACTACCTTGGCCAGGGTACTCTGGGTATTAATTTTAAACCACCAGACCCCATGAAGACTGGCAGTAAATAGTTCAGACATCACCGAAAAGAAATAAATGTAAGAAGAAAGGAAAGAAAGCCATCAGTTAAGGCAGCGTTTACACGAGCGCGGTTTCAAATCATCATGGTTTCATGCCCTTGAAACCGCATCGAAAACGATACGGTTTCAAAACGTTTACACTGTGCTAATCTCACCATTTTCAAGTGCTTAGGTCATGCCGATCTCGTTCCTAGGCACTCATTATTGAGGGAGAGGATCTGGGTTCGATTATTACGCTGCCATTTTGTTTTTGTCAACATAGCGAAAAATAGCATACAATTCACATGGACTGATGACAAAGTAGAACTCGTGTTGAAAGCAACTAACAAGTACAAAGTCAGCGCCGCACTCTATGCGAGGTTCACCATTTTGAATCTTTCGCCCAAGTGAAATTTTGCGCCAAAATAGTAACCATATTCAAATTGATGCGGTTTCCCCGTTTACACGACAGATGGAACCGTATAGTTTTAAAACGTCTACTTTTGTCAGTGTTTTCAAATCGACCCGGTTTCGGTAACTGTCTCAAACGGCGTCGTGTAAACGGAAGGTGTAATCTCATCGAAAGCGATGTGGTTACAAATGAAACCGCGTTCTCTGCCTTACTAATAACAGCAATTGCTGTAATCTGTGCACCAGACACAACTAATCAATGAAGTACCAAGCTCGAACAAGAAGATTGGAAAACTACTTGCTCAGTTTTCACTTGTGACAAATCAACCAATAACATTTTAAAATTTTTGATCTGCTGATTAAGTATAAAAGTAGAAAAAACAAGCCATTAGCTGAGTGATACTGAACACTGGTCTCTATCACTCTCCTTATCAGCAACTGTCAAGATCCAGAAGATCAAAACCAGGATATTGTCTGAGTGTCATGGCCATGAGCCTGCTAACTTCAGATAATCTGATAGTTGACCAAAGAGCCAGAAATGAATGTGAAAAGACATGGAGATTGATGGAGAAACATCAGTGAATGACTCCTTCCAGAAGAACCAAAAATTGTGGACAACTCAGACCTTGAAGCAGGTCCAGAGGAATTGCAGACAAGCAACAAAAATCATCATGCTGAAAAAGACCAACATCGCAGAGATCGCTCCCACAAATGCAAACGCAACCAGTCCATCCAACTTGAGCAACAACTACAACATGTTAGGAGTGATCTCATAATAATTGCCACACACAGGATTACCTGATACTGATCCTAACACAAAGCTCTTCCCTGCCTGGTGCATCTTTGGCAGACCAATCAAGGATTTCATACCTATCCTGCCAGGCAGCTACCAACCTCACCCTACCCAGCGTGACACCCTAGCCATGAGAGAAGAAGCCCTGAGGAATCAACACATGAAGGCTGCAGAGCGCTGGTCAGGACACATCGAGAGGCTCACACCTTTTACAGTCGGAGACCACATGCACCTCCAAAATCAGACTGGCCCACACCCCAAAAAATGGGGCAAGACAGGCTTGGTGATTGAGGTTCGCCAATTCAATCAGTATGTCGTCGTGTTGATGGCTCAGGCTGGATGACCCTGTGCAACCGTAAGTTCCTGAGAAAATACCTTCCGGTACGGATGCAGCAACGTTGACTGAACATCGATGATAACCTCAGACAGCTCCACACGCTACCCCCCAAGCCAGACAGCCCAATCACTCCACTTTCCATACCAGCCAACACCCCGCCTCCGCCACCATCTGATAGGATCCCTGCAGCTCGTGCACCACAAGCAGTGGACGCCCCAGCAGCTACTTCTCCCAGACCCTTCCAATGTGAACCCCATGTTCTCAACTCCCCTCCACATGTACACCAGTCATGGCCCATCCAAGATACCCACCCTTCAGGGGTTGTGGAGCCATTAGTACCTGCAAGCCCAGCTACACCCCCTACACGAGCAACAAGGCCTCTCACCCAGCGGCGACTTTAAGACTATAATGCCAAAGGCCTCTTGGAACAGTGAAACACTTAAGAACACTGTCTTGGGTTTCTGACTCCTGGGACCATTGAAAGACATAACCAAGTGACATTTTTAGTTTAAGTTCCGTTTTGTTATACTGATATTATGATTCTATGGTGCTCCTCCTTTACATGGCAAGCATGAGAAACAGTAAAGACTTGGGGGGAGATAGAGAAGAATGCAATAACACGATAAGGACTGGACACTATGTTCTATATACCCAATAGGAGCCTGGCACTAGTTTGTTGGACCATGTTTACCTTGTTTTATTTCCTCGTCATTCTTTAGCGAGAATGACCATTTATATTAAACACACGTCTATGCAAAATGGATGAATTCCTGTTTAGTCATTAAAGACAAAGTTGCTAATTTAAGACAATCATGTGTGTGCCAATTGACAAATAGAGTGCTGATAAGACATCAGTTAACATTTCAATCATCATTACCTAGAAGCCAGGAAGAAGAAATGGTTCAAACCGAAAGCTCAGGCTAAGATTTAATACATTAGTTTTGTTGGTGAGCCTGCGATAGACCATGGTGGCCCAAAATGTGAATTTTTCCAGGTAATTTTGTTGACAAACCTAGGATAGCCTTTCGTATTTAGATGCATACATACCACACAGTATGAAAAGACAAACCATTCAAAATCGTGTGAATTTAGGTAAAAACTTTGAGCCCTGGATAGGAACATGAGTCCCTTTTTTCTCTTTATAATACGAACTGCAGTTTCGAGACAAGATAAAATTTTTGACAATGCTATTGCAGTAAGGGTGCTTATTGATACATGTATTAATTTTTAGTTAATGCCATTTAATATATGTTTTACCTCCAACAAAGTATAATTTTTGGTGTAATCTCCACCCTGGCATTTTATCAACACCACCAAAAGTATAAACTTAGAAGACTTTGGGTGATAGATTGCCACCCAAGACTTTGAAATCTGCTTCCACCTACGATTCCTTTTCCAGTCTAACTATTTTTAAAAGTAGACTGGAGACTTTTTTATTTAATGAGGAAGTTAATTAGTTTCAATTATTTACAATGCGACGCACCTTACCATGGCCACTCAAAACACTTTTTGCATTCAAGTTAGCCATAAAATACAAAACAACATGTTTTCAATAAATCGTTGTTGCGTCATTTGCCTGTTGGACTTTGCAAGGAGGCGTGATCTTTAATCAAATTCGCATATCCCGATTGGCTAACTTGTAAAAAAAAGATTTGTTGGGTGACCACGGTAATGTGCATCGCACTATAACAGCACGTATTTATTTAGTTTAGATTATTTAATTGAATTCTAGAATTGTATATTTTGAGTCTTATTTATTTTGTATATTATTTTGAATATCTTTTGTAAGGTACAGATGAATATTTTTATAGACACTGCATAGTATAAATCTTATTATATTATTATTATTATCATTATTATTATTATTATCATCATCATTATTATTATTATTATTATTATCATTATTATTATTATTTTTTTTTTCATTGACTGAATTAAATACCTCTTGTTAGCAAACGGTAAGAATGAGTAACAAACAAGGAGAGGTCACTGACAATACTATCCAAACAACAAGGTAAATAAGTGGATACAGCATATGGCTTTTAGACGAAAAAACTGGCCTTTTTATTGTAGCGGCCTGTACCATAATTTTAAGGACCTCAAATCAATCAAACAAAGCCCAGGGCAAAAAACTTTCACTCGTCCGCTCGTCCGAGACGAGTAGTTTTTGATTCGGACAACTAAAACTCATCAAGCACTTGTCTGACAGGACGAGTAAAACAATTTTTTACCATGGTAATATTTTTTCATTCAGCTTTCTAATGAATAAAATACTGAGAAGTGACTTCTTGTTAAAGTGTTTCTTTCTCTGTGAAATACTTGCTGTGTACGTGTGCACTTGTTTCAGCTCAAAAGAGTGTGAAATCTGTGTCAGTCTTCAAGTATAGATCACAATGACTCTGTTCGACCTTTGGAAAATTGAGCGCAAGGAAAACAATAAGAGACCATCTCCATCAAATGAGGAAAACATCCCCACAACAATGAAGAAAAAGAAGTACAAAGAATCTCATGTTCGTAAATTCAACTAAGCCTGGAAGAAAGCCAAAAATGAAATGTTTTGTAGAGTTTGCCGTAAATATCCCTCCATTTGTGACAAAAGTAGCCGCCTTTTTCTGGGTATTGACAGTTCATCGTGGACTGGTTTTCGTCTTGAAAGCCAGATTAGCCACAATATCCCGATACCACTACTTTTGTTTTGAAAGAGCAAAAAACGATACTAGACCAGAGCAGGCACCATTGGTAAGAATGAACAGGAAGATCAACAAAGAATCTCGGGAGAGACTTGAAAAACTGTTTAACACAGTGCATTACATAGCGAAGGAAAAACTCGCCATAACAAAATTTTTAAATTTGTGCATTCTTCAGGAGAAATTTGGCCAACACTACAGAAATCCTACTGCATGCAAGGCTTTCATTTCCACGATTGCAGATCATGAGAGAAACAAATTTCAAAATGACGTGCGTGATTCCAGCTACTCTTTGTAAGAAGTAGGAAACTGATCACAAGTTGTTGGGTCTATTTCGTTGTTACATTTATAGCTTTGATTAGTTTGATATTTCTTCTTGGTCCGTAAAGCCACATACAAACGTTTACCGGTTAGGCAAGCTTAGTACATACCCTAAATTCCCAACCCATGATGTACAGAGTTATTTACCACGGTAAACTAAACACATGTCTAAAGGATAGCAATCTTAATCAGTAATCATAGCACTAACACTTTTATTGAACTTGTAAATAAACTGACAGAATTCTTAGTACGTGTAACTATACTGGTTATTGTTTTGGTAGTAAATTTACTAATAAAACATTTGGATCATTTTTTGGACAAGTGGATTTTGTGTTCGGACAATCAAAATCTGGAAAGTACTTGTCCAAAGGACGAGAGAAATGAAAGAAAAGTTTTTTGCCCTGAAAGCACACTTAATCACTAAGAAAATGTATTATATCATGATACCACAAACTACCGTGAATAACTTTCTTATATGTAGCTATGATTTTATTTCTCTACTCTTACTTTAACAGGGCTATTTAGTCAGATGCACATAATGTAACATAATGTACATGTAACAACAGAGTGCCGTCTGCAGGCATGAGAGCTCTTGCTAATGAAGAGCTTAAGGCAAACAGGTAAACCCTTATTCAAGGGGGTCCTCTACCCAGTTGTCTCTCTGTGGACATGTATAACTACATTGTTGATTACATCTCAAGTGTGCAAAGTGAGAGGTGGACTGCTCTAATACCAGATGATTCTCTGGGGTAGTCTATTGAAAAAGTAAATCCCACTTTTTTTCATATCTTCCAGATCCATCTTCTCTATGCTACTGTGATAAAACCGCAGAAAAGTATCACAACATTCTTGTACAAAAATGGCAGTGGTCTTTCCCTAACCTAATAGCAAAAAGACTTTTTATGGTATAACAAATTTCCATGTTTCACAGGATATACATGACTTGACAATTAAATTTGTGTTATTGATTTTCAAGAAATATGCATTTCAAAGAGAGAAAGCAGGACACCTTTTAAAATATAGAAACTGAAAATTAAGTACCTACAAACCAACATGGATTTATACTGATACCCATCAATGTTAAACAACTCCAGCTAGCAGTCAGATCAGGACTTCAACTCAGGACCTCCAGATTTCAAGTCCGATACCCTAATCACCGAACTATTCCACCTGTTTCCTCCTGTGAAAATTTTCTCG
>NW_028145568.1:6595000-6635000 GCF_977016875.1 Pavona decussata
TTTGGCATATCAAATTTCAACCCGCTTAAGCAAATTGTCCTTGATTACGCATTTGTCGCTTCTCAAACGCATATATGAATTGACAAAGACACAAAAATCAACAAAAAGCTTTTCCAACAAAACAATTTATTGAAATAAACGATGCATTTGCTATTAGAGGCCAAAACTTTCAGTTTTTTTTGCGTGCGTGCAAACACGCATGTAAAATTTGAAGACACTCCGTGATTGTTCAAAGCGGTCACTCGCAGTAAATTCGGGCACGTTTGCGATGAAAATTACAGAAGTTACAGAATTCTGGTTCAAATTATCACTTAAACTATTCGTAAAAAGCAAATCAACATCGGAAAACATCATTTACCGTATTGTCGCCATTGTCCTGATCCGGAAATACAATCGCTTACCTTTTAGATCTCGGTCAGTCGAGGATTAGCGTCGGCTTTCGATAGGATTCCATTTGGGATTCCTGTGGCATTTACACTCTTACACTCTTTCACTCTTTCACTCTTTCACTCAACCCGATGACATAGTGTCTACGCTTCTCTAGAAGCCGTAGACACAAAAAGGAAGGTCATGAAGCGTGATTCACGGACTCGCGAATTGAAACATTAACAAGCGCGTCTCCAAATATTCGCTTCGCTGGAAGATTTTAAGACCTTTACCCACTTTAAAGTGTAGCTTAAAGCTTTTGTCTTCTTTTTATGTCAGTGTCGTACTCAAACAAATGCAAGTTCTTCCACTAAATACAGGATATTCGAAGACTATAGAAAGACCATTCACGCAAATATCGCAACGGGTGGTTACACCGGCAGCAATATGCTGTAGATCAAAGTAAAATTTAACTTCCGGTGGAAATCGGTTTTATGGAATTTGATGCCTCAATGTTAAGCACATTATAAGCAGCATTTCTACCTTAATTTGAGCAAGGTTGGAAAGCAAAATGCAAGCAAAAAATATGAGGATTTGAATGTGCTCCATTTTTCAGCCAAAAAGACATGTCAAGCACGAAATATAATTAATTCAGCGAAATAACAAAGTATAATATCTACTATATTGAACAATGTTGACAGATTGGAGAGACTGTAAAGTATAAACACCTTCAATTGCAGATACAAACTTTAAAAACAAAAATTGCCTCGGCCAAATATTTGCCCGGATTTTTACAAGACAAAAGTTTCCTATTTTGTCTGCCAGTGCGGAAAGGCACTTAAACTAATATATTCATCAACTGCGTGACTGCAGGACCACCAGTTGTACTAACTTAGACGGAATGGGCCATTTCCGAGTTGCTGTGAACCTCATTATGAGAGGGAGGTTAAGTGCAAAGCTTTTCATATGAAAATTAGTTTTGTTTGCATATGAATGAAAACTAATTTTCATAATAAAAACTTTGTGCCTAGTCTTGCATTCACAATAGGTTCAAAGCAACTCGGAAATGGCCTATTATTCATTGACCACTGGATTGCAGGGACTGAAGGACCACGAGTTGTACTAAGACTAAATATTCATCGACTAACGGACTGCGGGACTAAAGGAGCACAAGCTGTACTACCTCAGATTAAACTACTCATTATTATACAATGAACTGTGCAAAACTTGCATTTTGATTGGTCTAGAGGAGTGTGTGATTAGAGTATAGACGCATGATTGATCAGAGTCTAGAGTCCAGCTAGTGCGACTGGTCAACAAACTTTTGCAAACTGTTTTTACGAGTAGCAGACAAACACAGGCAAATTTTCGCAGGAAAGGAAAATTGCCCAATAAAAAATTGGACAAAGACTGCTGAGAGTGACCTCAAACAGGATAGGAAAGCTAGAACTTTGTTGTGACGTGAAAGGGAAGCAAATATTTGTCGCAATATGTTGCCGATAAAAATCCGGTAATGGCGAGTAATCGATTGCAAATCGCAGTGAAACGACCTACATGCTGTAATATTTTGGGGTCAGGATTTCCTTCTGGAATAAAGGTTAGTTTTGAAAAAACTGTTAGTGAAATTCTTTCGGATTATACTCTAATTAAGAAGATCACAATTGCATGTGTGTTGTAGTCTAAAACTGAGTTTGTTGGAAAGGTTTTGACTCAGCTCAGGCAACGCGATGCCCGCTCACGAAATGTGTTGAAATGTCTTGGTTATTGCATAAAACAAATAGATTCCACTTTGCCGTGGGTCTGTACTCTGATAACGCACAGAGGACGTCAAAACGTGGTGAGAACATCAGTCACACTACTCGCCTGCGGCTCGTAGCGTACTTCTTTGTTCTCGCCACGTTTTGACGTCATCTGTGCGTTATCACAGTACAGACGCACGGCAAAATGGAATCTATTTGTTAACTACCCAACTGTGGGACTAAAGCACCACGGGTTCTACTAGCTTAGTACTCATCGACTGCAGGAGCAGTAGATTTTTTTCTGCCTTCGGAATGGGCCGGGTATCCTGTAATCCCTGCATTATTTTCCCCTGAACCACAGACAATTTTACAATATTTTGAATTTTAATAAACCTGGAAAGGTTAATTTGGCTATCTGCAGTGATTAGCTAAGAGCAGTTTTAAGATAATGCAAGGTTAAAGCAACTTACCACACAGTCCGTGAATTGATGCCGCGGCGCCCAACAGGGGAAATCGTTTTAATGCTCTTGTTCGGCACTTCAACAAACGCAAGGATGTTAGAAGGTTACTGTGCAGAAATCAGTTTGGTTGCAAATTCAGTCCAATACGAACTCCATGGCACAACTAGAAAGTACCGTTTATCGAAACATGAAGCTCAGAAAATTTAGTCTTCTCCTTCAACACTGCTTCAAAACAATTCAAAATACATCACAGAACCTAAAGTAAGATTGATGTAACTTTATAAGCTTATATTAACGTGACCTCCAAACAAATTAAACTTAAACAGCGCATAAAATACACAATATACGCAACCAAAGAAACTTAACTGGTATTCTTACCGTAATTAAACAACAAACGACCATTCAAGAAACAGACGAACTTGAAGTTTGAAAGAGAAGTTACACGTACCATGTTTGAACTGGAAAACTTGCACGTCGTTCAGTTTGTCTCTGTCGAATAAATATTTAAAGAAAACAAGCGAAGTGAATATGCAGTGAGAAACATGTAGAAACAGTGTGAAGTCGAAAAATTTGGGAAGAAACGATCACAAACCTTCAGTTCGGCCACCATCCTTGAACTTCGCGCGCCAGCGCTTCAGGAGGCTCATGTGCAAACCGTACGCGCAGTTTCCCGTGATCCCCGTCGCTCTACCTTACGCTCATATATGAAGCCTCTACTTTTCAAGGGCGTTCCTCTGAATAAGTGAAACGCGGGCTCCGAGAACAGGATATTCATCTCCGTCTGCATCCCCCTTTTATCGTACCTTTGTCTTTCAGAACTGTCCTTTCTCTGGAATGGATCTTACAATAATAACAACAACGGTGCCTCACAATACAGAGATATTTTTGTTAGCCTGTGAAGAGGCTCCGAAGTGGAGTATAGGGCGAAGACAAAAATCGAGCTCCGCTGGCGCTCGGCTCGCCGATTTTTTTTTTTTTTTTCGCCCTATACCCCACTTGGGATCCTTCTCACAGGCTATATTTTTGTGTGCCTTTATGACTATGCGTGAAAAGCAGATCTTGGCAATGGAGTAAAAGTGATGAGACCGCCTGATGTTGATGATTTTCACTGACCCGATATGAAATAATGCCAGCCCTGTCAGCGCTGGCCTGCTGATACTGTAAAGTCGATTTAAGGCCAAAGCAGGTACAGTGGAACCCTATATCACGATGCTTGAACTCCTGCATAACGAACTCCCTGACGGTATATATACTACAAACGATGTGATTCCTCACCCTGCGGATAGGCACATACTGGTGGATTAGATCTTTAAGGTAGATTGGAGTAGTGTCGTAATCTTGTATTATATTCAACCCCGAGCTCTACGGGTAAATAAGACAGTTGTTCCAATACTGGTGTAATGTGATACCATTCATTAGCGGTAATATAAAAAAAAAGTTCAATTTATAGGCTTTATAGATAGACAAAAGCATAAATTGAAGGTGGTTTAAAAACGCCGTGATGGTCGAATCTGCCAAGTTTGAGCAGAAAAACTAGTAATTAACTGTGTTTGCAAGGACCACCGCGACAAAATAAAAGTACTGGATCCTGTAGTGAAGGATCTAATCAGCAAAAAAATTGTAAAACAAATAATCTAAAAAAGAGCAAGGCTGATTTCCCGGGGGGGATACTCCCCGGAATTCTTGGTGGGGGTGTGCCGCCCGGGTCTTCAAATCCCGACCCTATTTCAGACCTTAAGGTGGTACTGGAGGCTAAATCGGATCTTTCGGATCATGACCTTTTTTAAACATATGGGAGATTACTTAAAATGGGACATGTACGCCAAATTTCAGAGATCAAGACTGAAGCGTTCACGAGTAATAGGCGAGAGAAGTTTGGTTTCTACGGGGTCTTTCGCGGAAAAAAACACGGACTGCCTACTGTGAAAATCCTTGTGTTGTCTTCGTGTACAATTCCCCAAAGAGTATGATGTTGAGAGATCTGTCAATAGTGCTCTCTTTTACGTGAAAGATGAGACCGTTCTGGATCTCTAGATGGATGAAATAAAATTATTGTCTTCGCTAAAGACATCATCTTTTGCGATCAACTCAGTGGTGACAATTTAGGAAATGGAAACATGGACGCTTTTGACGGCGGAAATTTCCTCAAAACCGGTAATTTGAACATCTCAGCAGTCTATTACATGATTAATATCGTTTGTAGTAATATCGCAATTTGCTTCTTGGCGCGATAATTTTACGAATAAACGCTATTTCTTATTTTCACCACCTAGCAAACTACCCAACAGCACACGCTATTCCAATATTTTTCTTTCAGGTTTGCTGGAACGCCGAACGGATACGGGTCGCCTTGCGTAATCCAACGAACGGCGATCTATGACTGCGAGCAGCCGTACTTTCCCCCCTCATATCACGCACGAAAAGTGACGGTAAAATTATGCGGCTTCGCCGCTCGCTAGATCTATCGTGCGCTAGATGCGCACTCCAAAAATTAGGAGAAGACACAGACTGCTCGCAGTCTAACGGCGATCTCGAAGCCAGGAGAAAACAGGAGAGAAATGCGTGATTCTCCAGCCAGTTTCCCTCAACTTATCAAAATCTAGCCCTATCCTCGACTGTGATCCTGAACCACAAGCTTCGTTAGCCTTTCCGGACTTCTCCTTCATAGCGTGGAACCGCTTTCTCGGCGGCATCACTTATACTTTTCCCTTTTTTTAAACGTATATTTCCTCTCTAAACTAGCTTCTTCGATCACACGTGTTTGCCTGTTTGATTCAACGCTGTCACACTGTTGGGGTTCTGTTGCGGGTGCCGTTGCTATGCAGAGGTGTCATTGTTTCTAATCGCTTCTCCTGATTGGTTTCGCGGGAAAAATAGCACCCCGTAAAAGGAAAGAAAGGGCCTAAAAAGGACCGTTTTTGATGATTTACCGCTGTAAACTGTTATTACAGGCGTAAAAAAACATGGCTGCCATTGAATCCAAGCCGACGAAAGCTTTCGAGCTGATTTTTTGACGATTCCAGCGCAATTTTGAGAAAAAAAATACATGTTGATAGAAAGGTGGGAGTTGGATCAGTGCAATATCTCTTCATTGATTTATAGCATGGACTAGAAACTTGGCAGACGTAAACTACATTAGTGAAGGAAAATTTTTGTGCGAGTACGTCAGATGGCTGCGAATGCGAGACTCATAGCTTCATTGCCTATTTCGTTAGGGTGCATTGATGACATTTCTAGTGGTAATTCGTTTCCATTTGACTTTTCTGTGACGTACTCCTACCAAAGTTTAGATTTTAATGATATGTGTCAGATGACCCAAGCTTAAATAAGTGGAATGAATTATCTTTAAGCTACATTCGAAAACACGAATTGGGAAGATATCAACCACGCCCATTGAGAGCTCAAATTTCACAAATTCCTTTCATTCTTTCATATTGAAAATGTTTTTTGCAGGAACTACATACATAAACGTTTTACATGTGAAAATATGATAAAAATTGAACAAGTATGTCAACGGATATGATTCATGTAGATATGTGACAAAAATGCGAAAATTAGCCTCCAGTACCACCTTAACATGCCATTTCCCACACCCGTTTTCAGACCTGACCTCTAAAATTCATACCCGTTTTCAGACCTGGCCCCAGTTGTTCAAAGGCCGGATAACTTTATCCAGTGGATAAGTCACTATCCGACAGTTTCAATCTGTGCAAAGATTTCAGTATTTCCTTGTGCACAAGCAAATATGCACACTCTAACCACTGCTTAATTGGGGAATGTACGAAAACCGTGCACAACATTTGACGTGAAGTATATTTTAGATGCTGAAGAGTGCCTTATTCAGCGGATAAAGTTATCCCGGCGGCCTTTGAACAACTGGGGCCTGATAATTGTGCATCAGTGCCGAACGGAAGTTGACGCAAGTAGCAAAAGTAAGCTGGAATGACATAGTTTATCTATTTCTTTTTCTCGCTATCAGTTAGTCGTTCCAGTTACGTACTGAGATGAAAAATATGTTTGTAAGCTTTCGTAAATGTTCCCCGCCCCAAAAACCCGACCCGATTTCAGACCGTAATTGTCAAGATCTATACCCTACTTCAGACCAAAACGGCTCAAAAATCATACCCTTTGGGGCGGCACATACCTATATACCTTATATAGGGGAGTATCCCCCCCCCGGGGCTGATTTCAAGGTCAGGGAAGTATATTTTCCAATATTTCAAGGTTGAGCAACAGCACTCAAATTTCCTGAAATATCCTTGATTTTGTGATTTATCTTTGACTTTGTACTGAAACGATTTGTGACGTTATCAGTTTTTGAATAAAAACTTGAATTTCTCTGGAACGAGAGAAGATATTTCAGCATTTCAGCAACGAAAACGCCATTATTCGTCACTATTTATCTATCTATCTATCTATCTATCTATCTATCTATCTATCTATCTATCTATCTATCTATCTATCTGCCATTAATTTGCCTCCATCAAAAATGATGATTCAGTTGCAAATTGGTCAGCGGTAATGAACCAATAAATAATAAATAAATACAGTCCAACCTCCCTTTGCGACCACCCCTCGTAAGCGACCAACCCTCATTAGCGACTACTTTTCCAAAATACCAAAAGTTTTCGAGTCAAATCACTATAGATGGAACCTCTCGTAGGCGACCACCTCTCGTAAGCGACCACTTTTAGAGATGACTATTTATAATTTTCAATTGTTTTTAACCTCCCGTAGGCGACCACTTGACGCACAATCTGCTGAATCTCTCAAAGACGGAAATCGAAAAGTGTGTCGCTGTAACATTAAGGCTACATCATTACAGCAGACGACGTAGATCTCACAGTCGGAACTACCGGAAGTGTTTCCCGATATAGCTTAGCATTGAAACAATTGATAAAATACACGTGCACTATACCACACTGAAATAAACTTTAATCAAATTGAATCTCAGGAAAAAAAAACTGTCTTATCCTTTATCGTTCTTATCTTTTTGCTTATGTTCTGTTCGCTGAAAAATTTAGACAGTGCCACCTGGAGTAATAAAAGAGTAACGTTTCTTTCACAATAATTGTCTCAATCGCTGTATTAAGTAATTTGTGAGAAACAATCAGATTTTTTGCCTAGAATAATTTTGGACCAGTCTTAATATACTTGTAGCTAAGAAAAGTTATTACTATGGGTTTTGATAAGCACTGGCACTTCGCAGTTACCATATGTAAATTACCCGAAATATCGACCCCCTGTGGTTTGACCTCTGGTAAGTGACCACCTCCCGTAAGCGACCACATATCCTTGACAATATGGGTGGTCGCTTACACGAGGTTCGACTGTAGATAAAAACAGATAAGTAAAAGCAGGAGCCATAATCAGCGATGGAGACCGTAAGTGGGGGGTCCACGCGTCTCCATGTGTTGTACCAAAAAATCTATTTTTAGAAAACATTACGCCACCCTCACGTCATAAACCCGCGCACTTGAAAGGCGTCAAATCTCTTTGGTATATGTAGCGATAGTCTCAAAACTCCGTTCAAACATGTAATCAAGCCTAGGGCTAAAAAAATATGGCAAAAAAGGTTTGATAAACATTTGGTAAAAGAGCTCTAATTTACGGTACCTTTCTCGCACGCGATACATGGCGTTACATGAGCGCGCGCTTAAATAAGGGCATGCGCAATTCAATTCTCGTCCGAGGTTGTAAAAACCTGTCTTTGATCGAGGATTGCTCGAAAACTTACCGTACAACTTATGATGAAATTTTCACGGTTGATTTGTTCGGGTGAATCACGTTTGGAGCCAAAATTTTTGAAAAATCTGTAAGACAGATTTTGAGCTATTTTTGATTTCACATTCTCTTAGTTTGCACAAAAACTGTCTTACAGATTTTTATTTTACTTTGCATGAATGTTAAATCAGACCCAATTTCTTATTCCTGAAATTTTCAGGTGGGGTCATACGGGTAGAATTTGAGAAAAACGTGACTTAACCTACTAGTGCCCAGTCTCTCATTGGATACTCGGTCGCTCATTTTGGCTATTTGTTGACGTTTAATTGTTCAAATTTCACATAGAATCGTAAAAGACTTAAGCAAACAGTAAATAGTGAAGGGAAAAACGTCTTGGAACCTTTTTTAAAAGAGTTAAAAGTTGTGCCCTTATACTCCATTAAAACTGTAGTAAGCCACCTTAACGTTTATCCGAGAAGTCAGTTTCAACCATTTATTTCAAATTGGTGTTAAATCCTTGAGCCGGAGACGAGTTAAGGCCATCGTCTCAAACGTTTTCCACGCGCTCACTGGCATGAATATTCAGCGCTTCCACCAAATTTTGTGAACTGTCATAGTTCATGCATCATTTTACGAGTGTATGGTTTTACGTAATAAGCCGGCGAAAGTATAGCACAAATAACTTTTAATGCCGAGTGTCTGTGAAACACGCAATGGTAAACAAGTTAGGGATTACCGAGCGAAAGGTTAAAAGTAATTCAGTTTATTGGCAAAAAATTACATAGTCAAGCTAAAAGCTGTCGAATATAGAGCAGATTTCGTTCACAGATCAGTGCCAAATTTTTCAACATCGGTCAGAAGTGAATTTCTCGATTACTTCTTTTTGCCGAAAAGCTTACTGCTTCTTATGACGGCTGTTGGCTTACTGCTTTCAAGAAGTATTACACGTAAGACTTTAATTCGTTTTTTAGTTGTTTATTTTATGATTTTATGATTTTTTATGATTTTATGATTTTATGATCTTATGATTTTATGATTTTATGATTTTGTTGATTTTATGGTCATCCAAGGAACAAGAAAGCTGTAAACACGTTCTTATCTGTTTTCAAACTCTTTCCTATTTTCAAGTTCGCAGGATAAATTTCCTCAACATCAAACTAGCAACTTTAACATCAAAATAAGCTCAGTAATAACTGAATTTGCAAAATGAGAACTTAAGAACTGAAGAGGTGAAACAAAACAACTAGCAAACAAACAACAAGTTTTCATGCATGTCCGCGCAAGGGAAAACAAATATTAAGCTTAGGCTGGTTTTCACTAGCGATGGAATCGTAAGAGCGCTTATGACCTAGTGAAAATCAAAAATCGGAGTCGTAAGCGGAGTCATAAGCGCGGCGGAATCGGAGTCAGAAGAATCAGAACGTTTCCATTTTCTGCCGACTCCGCTAAAGACTCCTTCGCTTACGTTCCGCTTACGTTTACGCTGCTTTCGCTAGATCATAAGCTCTACGCTTCTGATTACGACTCCGACTCCGACCCCGTCGCTAGTGAAAACCAGCCTTTAAATGACAGAAGAGATTTTTTTACCTTATTTTGAAGTACGTATCTTGAATAAAACCCAGAAGCCAATCCAAATGTTTCAACTCGGTGTCGGTCACAGTCAAATGCATCCTCAACTGTTTTATATCCCGCCACAAGAGAGGATGCCCGCCATTAGTAATAGGCTTTGTTTATAGCTAAGAAACCGGCTGCGGTTTTACGAATGTGGGAAGGTATAAGCTTGATTTTTAGCGTTTTTTTTCCTGGTTAGAAAGTCCATCCATGTAGCCGGTTGTTGTTTTGCTTCTTCTTTTTCATGGCCACGGAACTTGATTCCAAGCAGCAAAAAGCCCTTTTTCCAGTTCAACATGAGCAAGAAAAAAATGAGAGCTGACAGAGCTCAATATAGAGGTTGCGAAAACTGCGTAACAACTGGTTGCAGCATCATAACTTTCCAAGCTGTTTAGACTTTCTCAAACAACAAATAACTGAACTTTAGACATTTTACGGGTACTATTTGAATCATATCATACTGGCAAAAGTAGTACTTACGTGTCTGAGAACAGATTCGCAAAGTGTAAGCTTTTTTCATTCATTCAACTGTCTTCAACTGTAGCAACTCACGCAGCGCCACCGTTTTGGCGCCTTTTTGACTTTACTGAGAGTCATGTGATCAATATGCCGCTTATTCCAGCTTTCTCGGTCATATTTCAATTGTTACCTTTTCGTTGTGAGAATCTAATTCCTTAAATGCGGGCACCGAAAATATATTTCCTGGCAGAATTTTAAAATTTGGACGCCATTTTGAAAGGGTAGAAAAACATTTCAATTTCTCGTTACGGTCTCCATCCCTGATTATGGCTTTAAAGGTAGTTTACAAAAGCCGCTATCCAGCGATTCGTTTTCCATCTAAGACCATAGTGGTCTAACTTCAATAGAAGCCTTTGGTGTTCAACTTTGTCGAATGCGTTGGAAAAGTCCATCACAAATTCACCAGTACGTCTGTCTGCCTCCCGCCCCGTATATTGTCAGCTAAATCATGGACCAGCTGTGTTTCACAGGATCTACCTTCTCTAAAGCCGTGTTGTAGATGTAATAGAATGTTGTGATCGTTTGCAAGCGTGTTTCATAATACGGCTAGTCAGAACATGTTCCATTAGCTTATTACGAGCTATACAGGTTAACGATATTGGCCTGTAATTTGCTGGGTCAGATCTTTTCCCATTTTTAAAGACTGGGTGACATTTGCAGTTTTCCAGTCTTCAGGCACCTCCCCACAGTCATACGATTTCCGGCTTACTTTGAAATAAGCATAACGGTTCATTTTTACTTCATAGGCACTTTCGTTAGTTAAAACATAGATGGTTAAAAGAAAGAAAAAAAAGAGAGCCAAGACAGAACAAGATGCCTGCTATACTGGCATTACGCGTGATGCTGCGGCTGATTCATTTATTCCAACTGTATGCTAATGGAATAGTTTGAGTCACGACGATCGCGTTACGTTGTTTCCCTTGTGCTCAGGGTTTCAAAGGAAATTGCGGGAATTCCATTGCGATAACGTAAGCTTCTCAATGACCTCTTTTCTGTCTGCAATCGTCGTCTAAGACTGTCAAACAAAGCACGATTCCTTCGCCAGGAACTCTCCAATTTCCACCGTTTTAGATGTCGAGTGCTTCTTAGAAGTTATTCTTTCGATTTACCGCTTCAAAATGGTGAAATTTCCGTTTGAAAAGGGCACACTTGAGTCCACAACATGTTAACAATATCGCGCCACAAATTTAATCCGTTTTTGATAAATATATCAAATGATGCGTTGACGTCACACAGGTAGGGCTGAGTGGGTCCCCTCCCTCGCAATATAAGGGACAAGACTGGATTTTGATTGGCCTGCTTTTGTTGAAGACAATCAGAACAATACATCCCGAGTAGGAGAGGGGAGAGTTTAATGAATAAATTAATATACAGATTTGTGGCTACGAGGAAAAAGAAATCGTCCCGTTTTTAGACACGGTATGCCCCCTCAGGGCATCCCGCGTAAAAAGTTTTCGGTGACAAGCATTATCTTTGCGTTGTAATTAATTAGTCAGGAATTTCTGCTCAGTCTCCGACCCTCCAAAATACGAAAATTCGCCATCTCGCTGCTTAATTTTTAATGACACCAAATTGGTTGTCAAGGGCCCACTAGCAACCAATCAGCCAATCAGCGCTCAGTGTCTCGCTCGTGCGAGCAGCAAAAACAGTTCGAACTGAAGCAGCATTAATTCAAAATGCCGCCAGGGAAATCGCAGAAAAAAGTTCGCCCTTCAACGGCTTCTGGGGCATTAGAATCTCACGAATTTGTTGATATACTCGACGAACTAAGACCCTCTACAGCTCCGGGCAAAAATCTACTGGGACTTGATCCAACTTACGTTACTTCAAGACATCATGTTCCTGGGGTTCCGATCACTTCGAAGTTTAGAGGAAGACAAGTTTTTGGTGGCATACCGGAGAATGATCTCAAGGGTGCTCAAGGAAGGAGGGCAACTTTAGGTGGATTGGAAGATGTTGAGGAACACGAGAAACCGAAAAGACCGACCACGGCTGTTGGAGTTGCAAAACAAGTCAAGGTAAGCAAAGTTACACTAATCGAGGCACATGCATGCACAAAGTTCGATTGATGAAATTGATCTCTTTCCCGCGTAAGCCTTGAATTGTTGGGCAAAGGAAACTTTTAGGTTTTGTAAATCTAATGCAGGCATGCGATCGTATGGACTTTTGAGCAATTTGCGCGGTGTAGTTAATTTATCGTTCTGTGCAAAACATTCTTACAAGTGACTCATTTCGCGCCTTGCCTAAAACTCAAACTGCATCCGTAAAATTCCATTATTGTATTACTGCGCGATTTCGTCGAGGCAAAAATTAACTTTTACATTACATATTACATTGAATTTGGATCCTGAATTTACCTTTTTTAATTGTGGTTGTTTAATAAATTTCGATTTTAATGTAAGAAATGGCACACTTTATGTTTTGTAAGTTTGTTATAAACTGTGATATGTATATGTGATATATTTTCAAAGCCTTTAGCCTAAGTCTTAAGCTTGGGCTTATTTTAAGTTATATCACAGGAAAACAATAAAGCTTTATAGTTCAATTTCATTCAAACAGTGAACATTTTCAAATACACTCTGTTTATTTCCGGGGACTATCCAGAATGTATTCAGTCTGTATCATGCGAAAAATTGAAAGTTTACCTGTTCGAGATTTAATTAATTAGCTTTGTTAAGTAACTTGAATCGAGAGTTAAACAAGGTAATTAGGTGATGCTCTGTGTTCAGCTGGGTTTTTTTTTTTTATTTTTCTTTATTTTGGTGGGGATTTTCTGCAAAGTGCCTACATTATTTATGCATGCACTACTTCCATACCTGAGACTCTCATAAGCAACCAATTGTTTATTACGACCCAGGGGAAGGGGGGGGGGGCCCTCTGGTTTTAGAGGGGGGTACAATTTTCCACATTAGTTAAAAGTGGCGGGTACATTTATTGTACAGTCAAACCTCGATTATCCAGACTTTTCAATTATCCGGACTTGCTTCTCTGGTCCCGTTTTTTGCATGAATATTAATAAGATATGATCTTGAAAAAATTGAAGCGACAAAGAGTTCATTAATCCTTCCAAATGTGTGTTTAAACTTCGGGTTTTAATCTGAGCCTTTGTTTTAAAAAGTGCGAGAGGCACGAGATAAACAATGTATTCTGATGCATTCAGCTGAATTCTGATTGGCTCAATTGTTATGTTGCTAAGGGAATGTCATGCTTGATTAGTTCATTCCACGTGGGTTACATGTATATAAACACGGGAACAATCCATCGTAAACTCAAGTCACAGCAATGTCTACAAAATGAAAGCAGTCCGTTCTCTCGATAAAGGATAAGCAAACATATTATCACGTGCAGCAATCTAAAATTTTTCATTCAAAAATATGGTATCCTCTAAAAGATGCCTTTTCTTTTAGATAACTGGCTTGGAAATCAAGTTTGATAAATATTACCATCTGTCAGCAGATAAACTGTCAATTTCTTGGCTGTGTTGCCTTGAAATGTTGTCAGAATTCGAAATAATTTCAACGGTTTTTCTTTGATTGACATCCACCAAAATGCAACTTTATCCGACTCTTTTGAAGGCAAGAAATTGAGTGTTATTGGTAACCGCTGTAAAATCCTCATACCGCAACACAACAGGCTAATGCACTCAGTCTTGGACACCAGAGATGTCAATTAGGTTGTGATTTACTCATACATTATTAGTTATATATACTAGTAATAATCAAAGATAAGGGAGTGCCTTCGTTGTCACCAGACTTAAATTCTCTCCTTTGCCAAGTTGGTGATGATGTACGTCATCCGCCCCTCCAAGATCTGTAGGGGAGACAAGATACACGTCCCGAGATCCATTCTTTCGTTGATTGCCACATACAATCTTGACTCCAAACTCAGTTAGGAGTGTGTTCTTTCAGTTCTATGTCAAACGCAACAAATTAGTAGTACAACACTGCATTATCCAATTAGTGTCCATTGTGAGATTGGATCACATGTCAACTAATATTGCTTACTGGAGGCTAAAAACAATTAAAATTTCAAAAGGACAGTTGAAAAAGAGATACCATCAGTTGCCTACGAGAGGTGATCAATAATTATTACGAGAGGTTCCAACTATACACTGTACAGTGAATTGATTGGGTAATGGAAAAGTGTTGGTTAAAAGAGGTTGGTGCAGGGGGAAGTCTGACTGGCATAATATAAAGCAATTCCCTTTGTCTAAATAACACATAGTAATGATACAAATGTACAGTCGAACCTCTCCTTACGGACACCTCTGTAATACGGACACCTCTCTAATACGTACAGTTCACTTGGTCCTTGGAAAATGCCCTTACATTCTTTGTAAAAATAACCTCTATAATACGGACCCTCTATAATACGGACAACGGACACGAAATCTCGGTCCCAGAGAGAAAATTCATACACACTCAACCTCTTTATTACAGACACTCCAGTGATGACTGTTCTTATTCAACATGATTTCCTGTTTGTCGTTTAACATTACAGACTTCTTTAACACAAAATGAATCAATAACAAAGAACTTTCATTAAATACTCTACTGTGTAAGTGTTCGCTACACTTGTTACTGTTGTATTATGTTACTGTTCGGAAACTGTATCATAGTTTGCCATGTGTTTTTGGAGTTATTACCGCTGGTATTGTAATGATTTGTACTGTCGATTAAACAATGTAAATGTACCTAAAAGACTTGTTTGGGCCAGTTTTGACTTAAAGAACACTTAAGACCATCAATGAAGCCTTTAAAGTGACATAATATTCATGACCTCTATAAAACAGACACCTCTCTAATACGGACACTTTGCTTTGTTCCTTCGGTGTCCATAGTAGAGAGGTTCGACTGTATTGTTTATTTAACAAAAACTGGGATCGGGATATATATCATTTGATAAACTAAAGTTCAAACCCAGAGATAAGTAATTAAATAAATGCAGCACATACGCAATACAGATTGTACAGTTTATTTGATGCAGCTAAATACATGTATCCTGATAAATGTTTGCCTTTGTCTTTTACTGTGACAAGTTGATTTGTGTGGAATTGCTGTAATACAGAGCAAAAGAAATATCGTAAGTCACTACTGACAAGTTTAATGGCAGAAGGGAAAGTTTTGTTTTTTGCTGACACAATGTTTTTCCTATTTTAAGCTTGAGGACAGAATTACTTTAGAGCACTTGAATAAAATGAGACAGGCTTTTGAGGTAAGTTTAATACTCTGATATTTTGGTAATCACATTAAAAAATTTCTTAGGTTTAGGGTGTTTTTGAATAAATACTTGTACAGTACTTAGAGAATGAGCTCTTCAAGCGTATCAGAATATGAACATGCAAAGTACAATGTAATGTGTTCTAGAATTCTGAGGTTTTAGAGAAGTTGGTTGCATATTATTTTGAAGAGCAGGTCAAATTTTTCAGAGAGTGGACAATTTATCTAATGGATTTAAAATGTACTTGAACTAAGATAATTTGTCATCTGGATAACAACTTATCTGCTGGTTAACGTTATCAGAAGAAACCAGTATTATATTTACAGTAATCAACTTTAAAGTTTATTCTTTGTAGAAATGCTTGGCCTGGGCCAGTGTACTGTTGTAGAAATGTGCACTTTTCCCAATAAAATCAGTGTTGTTTACACTGGTGTACATGTATTTCATAGGAAGCAGACTCAGATGGTAATGGAACACTTGATCTTGAAGAGTTTAAAGATGTCATCACAAACTTGTTTCATTTTAAATTCAAGGTTTGTTTAACTTATCACATACAGGGCAATATATAAAGCAGTTTCCAATATTATCAAGTTTCAAATTAAGTAAGTTAGCTTTGGTTGTTTTAAGTACACTCTGCGATTGGTTATAGCAATTAACTTAATATATTACTTTCTCAAGTAATGAGAAGAAAACCAAAATCAGTTGTGACTTGCTTCCAATTCTCATTGGTTTGGTCACTGTGTTGTTTGAGTCTGTTGTGATTTGTCAGAGTAATATTTATATTACTTTCATTTGGTTTTTGGTTATACAAAGCTTGAAAGCCGCTCTAACTTATTAAACTGTTGTTTTGTGCATGTATCTTATGTTCACTTGCCATATTCCAGAAAATATCATTTGCATATAGAATAATCACCCCACATCCTTTAACACTATAAATCAGAAATTTAGAGCTCCAGAATATTAAGTATTTATGCATCTTGAATTTGTTTGTAGGCCAGAATCACCACTGATTACATTTAGATTAAATTGTGTTTATTAACTGGCAGCAATCAGCGATCATATACTGTAGGTTGGATGCCTGAAATTGTGAAAATTCAGCTATGGTGGGCCCTTTCATGTTTGTTTTAATTGGAGTTATTTTCAATTGGTGTAATTTTTTTTTTTTACTTTTATTGCTACTTTTCTTTATTGCTACAAACATGAGCATGAAAGAAAAAAAAACACTTATAATCTGAAACCGGCAGGAGTCCCCAGAAGTCAGATATTCGTGTCTGTGTATTCTTGTAACAAGCTGAATATGGTGTACCCCTTTTTCTGGATGTATAAATAAATAATAAATCTGGAAATGAGCATTGATTATGCCACTATCATCTGACCTTTATTTATCTTTAACTGTAACAAACAGGTGTCTAATTTGAAAGCAGCATAAATTATGTGGCAAAGTTTGTTATTACTGGCCAACATTCAGTACAGTTATATTTATTTATTAATTTGACAAACTGTCAAACTTGAGTTTGTTTTGGAGTTAAATGTAATTTACTGTTACATATTGTACATGGAACCGCTCCAAACTTACCGTTGTTTAAGTTAATTTAAATCCATGTGAATCTTTATAATTTGTCTTAATGATCTTTTGAAAACAGAATGAAGATCAAGTCACAGCTTTGTTTATGAAAATTGATTCCTCATCTGATGGACAAATAAATTGGGTAAGTTACAGTATACTTAATTCTTGTTTTGGCTATAGGCAAAACTGTCATAATTGTTTGTTCTCTTGTTGATTTTTGTAATGAAAGATTTTTTTGTTTAACATCATAAATTCATCATTTTTTATGAATACAAATTTTCTTTCACATGTTGACAGCTGCTGCTTTTTTATCACCATGTTGATAAAAACAAAACATTCAACTCTCAGTTATGTAAATTTAAATATACAAGATCATTTGTAACCACTGGGCTTAAACGTTGGGTGGCTCAAAATTTGATGTAATTGATTTTTCAATATGGATGCTGACAGCTTCACGGTTTGTTCTATAACATTTAAATAGTTTCTCTTTTTAAATAAATTTTCATTTCTAGCACTATTGGTTGTTGTAAGGAAAAGAAAAACTTATTGTTCATGTCTCATTTATTTTCAGCTTTTTGAATATTATTTTAAAGTCTTGGCTTGTACAGTTTAAACACTAGTTACATTAGCAGTGTGTAAACTGCAAGCTTATTGGAAGTTAGTTTGGTCAAATTGACTGGAGCTTTAAAGACTCTCTGTCGAGCAGGCGCATACATTGTTGGCCTCGTCTGAAGTTTTGTGGATCACAAAACCTTCGTCTATTGAGTTGTTGGTCTCATTGTTCAATCCTTCAAAATCTAAAACATCCATAAGGATTTTTCAGCAGCTATTTTTCATTATCAATTGTAGCTTAGAAGGGAATATTTTGTTTCATATTGTTCATTTATTATGTAGTTGGTAAGTTAAACAAATGCAGTGTGTGACACAGATTTTCACCATCAAATGGTGGATAGAAGAACCCCAAATTAGAATTAACTCAATCTTATATGACTGCATTAGTGTCTTATTTATTTATCTTAACTACACCATTAATGTAACAAAGAGTATCGGTATTCAGCTTTTGCAAATTATTTATTAAATTGTGTTTCTGATTCTGTTTAGGATGAATTCTGCACATTCATGCAGCTTGAGTATGCAGAGAAAGAGGATTCATACTTGCGATCTAAAGAGGTGCAGCACAAAATCATTCTTAAAATACTTACTTAACCTACTGATTCATTTCCAAAACAATATTATTGTGAGTAGAATTTGTGCTACAAGAATAGACAACATATTAGTTCCTAAAAGAATGCAATTTCCCCTTTCCCATAAACCTGACACCCTTCACAACAGAATGCTGTTCCTTTTATTTGTGAGTAAACCAAATAATTCCCAAAAAGGTCCCAAAAAAGAACATACATTTAAATACCATCTATCCCATGTATTCACGTTCTGGGACAGTCCTAAAAGAGTGCACCCTTAAGTTGAACTTACTGTAAAATTTTGCGAGTGACTAAATGTCCCTGGTGAAAATCTTTTTAAGATCCTTGAGGATCTTTAAAGATCTTTAAAGATCCACAAAAGATCCTTATGTGGATCTTTAAAGATCCTCAAGGATCTTAATGGATCTTTGCAGGGACCTGAAGGATCTTTCTGGGAACTGAAGGATCTTAACAGGGCATTAGCAGGATTCTTCATGGTCCTTGTAATGTAGGATCCTTAAAGGGACCTGATGGATCCTTACAGGGTCCCGCTAAGATCCTTCAGGTTCAGGTTCTCTTAAGATCATGAAAAAACCTAAAAAGATCCTGAAGGATCCTAAAGGTTCTTTGCAGGGACCTTAAGGATCTTGACAGGGGCTTTGAAGGATTCTTCATGGTCCTTGTATGTCAGCCTTGCTGGGACCTGATGGATCGTTATAGGGTTCTGCTAAGATCCTTCAGGTTCTTGCAAGGATAGTAAAAAATTTGCAAAGATCCTGAAGGATGTTTAAGGATTTTTGCAAGGAAGGGACGTGAAGGATCTTCTCAAGGTTTTTGCACGAATTCTCAAGGATCGTGACTACTCAGGGATTTTTCGGAAAAATGGTAGAAAGATCCTTTTGTGCATCTCTTACAATACTCTCAATTTTCATGCACAAAATAAGTATCCTATTTAACAAGCAGTAAATTTTATGCCAAATGTATTTTATTTCTCAGATTATTGTCATCTTTTTACAAATAGATCTTTGATGTTTTACACTTGTAAAAATCTCATGGTTTAAAATCATCAATCCCTTACCATGAAACACCACAGTTAATGCAAAATGTAAAAATCTAAAAAAAAAAAGGGTAAAAATGTCTCATAAAGCTAACCTGTTTTTTTCTTCTTATTTCTTCCTTTTGTGTGAGCCCTTTGTTTTCATGAAAATGAGGCCACTTACATGCAGAAAGACATGAAAAAAATTACTACAAATAAAGGATGAGAAATACAGACAGCATTAATTTTTTTTTTCAAGCTGTAGCACAACATTGTTATGACTTGAAAGTTGAAAGACATTGTTATACCTACATGTATTACAACCGGTGTTGCAAGTTGCAGAAATGTGCTGTACAAAGTTGAACTAATGTCTACTTCAATGTGCAATGTCATCACAACTTGCAACAGGGTGCTAACATCCACAACAACACTTTTACATGGTTGGATGATAAGTTAAAAGAAAATGTTGCCTACAGTGCCTAGTACTGACAATGTCAGCTATAAAAATAATACCCTTCAATAAATTTGTAACAGTTATGCGTTTATGAAAAAAACTCCTCTTTTAGCCACAAGTCTCACTCTCAGGCAAAGGCATAATCAAGACTCATCTGGTTTTGAACTGTTACATTGAAAATTAAAAGAAATCATTCACTCTAATAAATATGAAATGAATTTTGACAAAATTGAAAATATGTCAAGTTTACATGCACATTCTCCTTTAAAGTAACACTCTGTGCAGCTCCATTTTAATGTAAAGGCACGCAATAAACACAACAGACAATAATTATTGATGGGCAAGATTGGGCAGGGAATGTACTGGCAAGGCTCGGATGGGGATAGGACCCACCGACCGCATAAGGGATGAGGGGCCTCGGCACATGGCGCCATGCCGAGGGGGTGCCTCATGCCTGTACTGCAAGGCAGACATCGACCTGGGGTAATGTCCTGGCGTAGAATCCAGTAAGGGCATTTTCATGGCATTTTTTAACCATGAAGTTGCCATGGAAAGAGCATAAAAAATCCATGAAAATAATGTGAAAAACAGCATGGCCCATGAAATTTCCTGCATCATGTATGAAAAGCTCATGAGAAGTCCCTTTAGGACGGTGCCTACTTTTGTTTCTGCACATACGTTCTGCGCATCTCGAGATTCCTATGGGTGGTGCCTACTAATACAGGGGTATTTTTGCGTAGTTCAAAACTGTGCGGAGAAAGCAGAAATTAGCAAGTGCTCTTTGTATCCAAAGAAAATTTGGGGTAACCATGCATTTTTCAGTAAAACGCCATACATTGCTTTGTATTTCACTGCTGCCTTAGAATAAGGAAGAGTAATTGTTGCTGAATAATCTCTAAAAAAATGCGTGGTTACCCCCAATTTTCTTTTTGGATTCCAATAGCCCTTGCTAAGATCTGCTTTTCTAACAGTCATAAAGCTTGCAAAAATACTTCGGTTTTAGTAGGCACAACATGGAATTCCCATTTAGCTTTTCGGGAGATTTTCAAGGTCAAATTTTCAAGAGGTTTTCATGGGATTTTATATCATGAAATTGAAAAGCTTGTGAATATAATTTGATGAGAAAATGAAATAGGCTTAAAATAAACATAAAACAGGGATAATTTAATGGGGAAAAATAGAAAATGGTACAAAAATACCTTTAAAACAGGTTTAAAATTCTCGGTTTTCACGTGACGTCACCAAATTCTAGAATTCAAAACTGGGAGACCTACAAAATTTTTACCTTCATTCAAGGAAAGATTACCTAAAAATATGTCTGTCCACAATTTCTGAGCTCGATGTCGTGCTTCCTTTTGAAAATAGAATAGTTTCAATTTCCGAGTTTCCATCGTGCGTGACATAAGGAGGATGGCCGTGACAGAGCTTTTCTGTATCTTAAAAATGACTCTTCGGGTGATTTTCAGCATTCTAAACAATTCAAGTTTGAGGAAAAATAGTAATCTAAACATTCGAAAATTCACAAGGGCAAAGAAACCTCTTTTCTGGCAAAAGTGAACTCCAGATGTTTTTTCGTATTTCCGGCCGCCATGTTTGTGCCCCTCAGAGGGACACAAACATGGCGTCTCCATACTAAGCTCTATAAATTCATGTGGAACATTTTGTCAAATAACTCGAGTACGGAATGCCGCACAGACCTGACACTTGGACAGATGCCTATTTTATTTATCCTCTATACAATGTCAATTTCTTGACTTCATTCATGGAATGGTTTCGATTTTTTTTCTCAATGGCGTGACAGTGAAAACCGAGAATAGGGCATTAAATGTATGTCATGCACGTTAAAATAGGGTTAAAATAGCACTCTGCTGGTTTATAGATCCAGAAATAAAATAGCTATAAAATACATGTAGGTTGAAAATAGGTGATGATGGTTCCTTGTTCTAAGCCTAGAATTATCATAGTTCATGTCTTTTAATAATTAGTTGTACATAGCATTTGCCACTGCAAATGATTTCATGGTCAATACTTCATATATTCCTGCACCTAACTATATCTTTTAATTAAAAGGGATTTGCTGCAGCAAAGACATGCAAAAATTACAGAGAGATTTAAGGCTCGACGTTTCGGAGTCATCTTGACTCCATTATCAAGAGAAAAAAATCAGTTTGTGAACGCGGATATTTAAATAGGCTAGGGCTGAAAATTAATATAATTATTAATAGATGGTTTAACAAATACTTTAGCGCGAATTGAATCAGTTTGCACGTTCAGTTCTGGTTTCAGTTTGCGTATGAAAAGCATCTCATGAATGAGGCAATCAAATTTGCTGGTGCATTTCGCAAGTATGTGAAACCGTTCTAAAAAACGCTGTTGTATCTGGTCATTATGTTGAAGATGGTAGTGTTTGTAAATGGAAGACGACTTTCTTTTGTGTCCGTCTACCCGCTCATGCAGGTGCCCACGCGTATACCCCACATATCCTGCATCGCACAGGTTACATTAAAATTTGTATACTACACATTGTTGGTTGACAATGGAGGGCTTGGCTTCTTGTACCTCGAGATCTTCATGGAGTTTTCGACTCACAAACACAGGTTGGATGGCAGTTCCTACTTTTAAACTTAGTTTACTTAGTTGCTGTTTCACAATTCAGAGTTCAGCGAACATTGTGAAACAGCAACTAAGTAAACTAAGTTTAAAAGTAGGAACTGCCATCCAACCTGTGTTTGTGAGTCGAAAACTCAATGAAGATCTCGAGGTACAAGAAGCCAAGCCCTCCATACCACAGCGTTTTTTAGAACGGTTTCACGTACTTGCGAAATGCACCAGCAAATTTGATTGCCTCATTCATGAGATGCTATTCATACGCAAACTGAAACCAGAACTGAACGCGCAAACTGATTTAATTCGCGCTAAAGTATTTGTTTAACCATCTATTAATATCTTAATTTTCAGCTCTAGCCCATTTAAATATCCGCAGATTTCACAAACTGATTTTTTCTCTAACTATATCTGGATGGTTAATTACATGCATTACACACAATATAAATTTGTCATTCACAGACCGTATTCCATAGCCAGAGCTAGAAACAAGTAACAGCAAAAAACAATTTCACAGTAAACTTCTCAGGAAACAAACATTCAGAAAATGGCTTTGTCTTGAATTATGTAAAGGTTCAGGGGAAGTGCTAAATAAAAAAGAAAAATGATTGGATATTTCGTAAAAAAAATATTGATTGTACCCTTGCTGTTTTCAACTACATGTACATGATATCAAGTAATGACCAATACTCCATTATGCAAGTTACAAAAGTTTATTTGGTAATAATTATTGTTTCACAGTAGGAGTAGCAGAAGTCACGATTTGCAACAAAATCAAATCAGTTAAAATAGAGTCCAACGGTCATAAGTGACTTAGCTTATTGAGCAGGATTTGCTGACTTGACTCAGAAGCTGCTTGATTGAGTATCAGCCTTGACAACATTATTGAGCTGAAAATCTGCAGTACAACAGAAAAAAGTGCATTTTAAATCAGTTCTCCTGAGTGACCAGTGGTCACTTAGTGATCACTGTGACAGTGATCTGGGCAGTGCCAAGTATACGCTTTTAGACACATGTTTCAGTGAGCTTCTCATCTGTAACAATCTTGTTGATTCCTGAGTAAAACCAACCTTTAACTCATGGTGCTACAGAAAATATAAGCTTATACACTCCATGAAGTTGATCATGAACTCCAGATCTTCATACAACGTCAATCAAACCAAACCAAGATCACTAAGTCTTCAGCTTATACCAAGACATGATAACAACCTGGCTACAAATTACTCTGCAAAAACGTTTGCAAAGGCCTTACATGTATAAGAAAAATAAATAGGGAATGTTTACCTTAGCAATCTCGAATTTGCAGTTAAGCTCAAATAAGATTCAAGAAGCACATAAAATCACACATTTTCATGCAGTCTTTTTAATCAAAATTATTGATTTCAAAGCTTACCTCTTGCTAAAAGTAGTTATCCACATTTTGTTGCTTGAACCCAACATTTTGAAGCTTAACAGAGGTAAAAATCCACGGGAAATGTCTCCTGTTTTCTTGAATATTCCGCCTAAATCGAAAATGAAACGGCCTTTTCCGCGAGCCTGCAGTGGCATGTCTGCTGACCAAAATGGCCTTGTTCGTGCCCAGTCTACCCAGTCTGAATGAAATCCAAGATGGCTGCAGGTGTTGCTGTGACCCCACGTTTTCTTGCTCATTTTAAAAGCTAGCACTGTGTATGAAAGTTGTAGGAATTATGATTGAAAGCATTGTTGTTCTTTTTGGCATCAAATGGAGTCGAAATCCATTGAAGAAGGTCTGAATGTAATATTGTTTTCACAAATGCATTTCAGTGACGTGTACTACATGTATAAAGTCAAGTTTAATATAAGCTTCATTTTTTTTAAAGCTTTTCCTGGAAAGCAGGCCGGGTACAAATACTAATATCAGTTGCTCATCTTGGTTTTATGTGTTTATTTGCCCAATTAATATAACCAAAAATAAAGCTCAATCTTGTGGTATAGAAAATAAGTACATCCTTGCTCTTTCTTCCAAACCATTTGTTATTATTGCATACATAAGCTTAAAGTTTATAAGTTTATTGCAAAGAAGTACCTGGTATATGTAATTGTTAGATTGAGCAAAAAAGTGTACATGCAATAAGTATACATCATGCATTTGTCTTTTTTATATGGCTCAACATTGACGGTGGATACATCAACAATGATGAATACAAATAGTAACTTCACCTTAGATTAGGAAGATGAAGTTTCCCTTGGTGTATGCAAAATATGTACATACAACATGTGATACAGACAATCTAACTGGCCATTGCCTATCCTATTTGTGGAAAAAATATAAATAAAACAGTGTATTACTATGTTATGGAGCAATAGTGATATAGGATTACAGGCTGTTTTACAGGCTATTTTTCAGTTTGTTATGAGAAAATAGTAATAAAATACAACACCTTGTTCTATCTTGCTCTAAAAGAGACTTAAAATAAAAATAAAACACAAATAAAATAGACTCTCTATTTTTTCCCTATCAGGTAAAATAGGAATAAATATAACTCATGCATTGATATGGCTAACATCAGTTGTTACCTGAAATTTCCACAGTATAATTGGCCCATTGCAGCTCCAAAAATCACAAAAATTAATATTGAATCAACTGATCACGATCTAATGTTGTAAAGTTTCGTCCTTTAGCTTCTTGTGTTGTCAAAGTCGAAGAAAGAGATTTTCAGTCATTGCTTGTCTTCACATTTTGTGAAAATATTTGTAGACCCAGGAAATCTTGTTTTGTTGAGATTTTATGTGACTGATCACTTTCTTTGCAAGAAAAAAATATTTAGTTCTGTTGCCTTTGAGGTGAGGTTTATAACTGCATTGCCATGTGACTGTGTATGGTTTATGCATGATTGAAAGGTGATTTCCTCCACGACTGCAAAATTGGTGCAATTAGCCTGTTTGGTTCCAAAGTAACCCCAATTATTTTTAGTGAATTGTTTATTATCCTATATTTTGATTAATCACAAGGCCATGATTTGCAAAGTTCTCTCTAACAACCTGATAAGATTCTCATTACAAGTTTGTCTAAAGATCCTTGTAACATCATTATAATAATTATAGCCTTAAGGATCCTGACAAAAATCATTGAAAGGATCCTCAAAAATCTTTCTAAGATCCTCTTTGTCTCCTTGAAAGGATCTTCTTTAAATCCTTCTAAGATTCTCATCAGATCCATGATGACTGTTAAGGATTTTGGGAAAGTTCTTTGAAAGAGATAAAATAGGATCCCTTTAAGATCCTTGTAAGATCCTCATCAAACCTTCGAAGATTCCTAAGGATCCTGACAAAGATCTTTCAAGGATCCCTGATAGGATTCTTTGAAGATCATTGTAAGATCCTCATCAGATCCCTAAGGATCCTGACAAAGATCTTTTATAGGATCCTTCTAAGATCTTTTTAAGAACCTTGTAAGACCCTTCAGGATCCTAAAGGATCCTAACAAAGATCTTTGGAAGATCCTTGAATAGTTCTTACCAAGAACCTTGTAAGATCCTCAACATATCCTTGAGGATCCTTAAGGATCCTGACAAAGATCTTTTATAGGATCCTTCTAAGATCTTTTTAAGACCCTTGTAAGACCCTTGAGGATCCTTAAGGATCCTGATAAAGATCTTTGGAAGATCCTTGAACAGTTCTTTACAAGAACCTTGTAAGATCCTCATCATATCCTTGAGGATCCTTAAGGATCCTGACAAAGATCTTTTATAGGATCCTTCTAAGATCTTTTTAAGACCCTTGTAAGACCCTTGAGGATCCTTAAGGATCCTGATAAAGATCTTTGGAAGATCCTTGAACAGTTCTTTACAAGAACCTTGTAAGATCCTCATCATATCCTTGAGGATCCTTAAGGATCCTGACAAAGATCTTTGAAAGGATCCTTTAAAGGATCTTTTTCAAGATCCTGTAGGATCCTAATGAAATCTCTGAGGATCCTGCAGGATCTTTTAGAATATCTTTGAAAGGATCCTCATCAGGATCTTCAAGAGATCTTTATAGGATCCTCAAGAAATCCTCCAGGATCTGTGAGGATCTTTAAAAGATCCTTGTCTTCAAGGATCTTTAGAAGACCTTTGCAGATCTTTGCAGATCTTGGAGGATCTTTGAAGATCTTTGAGGATCCTCCAAAGATTTTCACCAGGGGTACATAGCCGACAAGACTCCCTTCCTGAGCTGTTAGTCTATCTCTGAGAGCCTTCTCATCTCAAGCTGTTTTTTACATCTTGGTGTCTGATAATGATTACAGGTAATTTATAAATTAACGTATAAGCTGTTATAATGTACTTACAACTCTTGATGTGTCTGAAATCATTATTTTGATGCTTTACGTGATGGATAAGTATTGAGATGCATGAAAGTGCACATTGTCAGTCATACTGCAAGGGGTCAGACAAGGGGGTCTCTAAAAAAAACAGGAGTCATACACTCAGATAGCCTTCGTAGCAAGCATTCCCGTACGAATGAATTTTTCCGCATTCTGGCCAAGTGAAAATTGGGGCAAGAGCAAAAAATTGGCAGACAGGGGTGGGAGTGGGGAGGTGAGGGAACGCTTGCCCGCATACCCCACGATTTTGAAGAACCCGTTCGTCCACAAACAGGGCTCCTGATTGGTGCGGTGTGGTCACCTCGAGTGACAGGTTTGACAAGTAGCTATCAAATTTTTGCGAAGATCAAAATGGCGGAAGATGTGGAAGATTTTGAAACGTGTTTGAACGAAGTTATATCGGAGCTGAGCGAAGCGGGGCTTTCTTTTACTTTGAAAACGCAACAAGAAACGGCAGTGCACCATCTTTGCCAACAGGATTCGGCAAGAGTTTGATTTTTCAGTTGTCTGTTATGATGTGTGGAGTGCAAAGTAAAAGGCAAGGAGGTACAGGATACTCCAATATTATTATAATAATTGAAGGTCTGAGAGCATAACCGCCTTATGTCGAATTTTAGCCCAGCTTTCGATTTCGCTCGGATTTGTCCGAATTTTGGCTCTCCCTGGTTTTGAAAACATTTCGCGGTTTTACAATCGTGGACAAAACTCCTTGAGAAAACCAAACTCACATAGAACAAAAACCACTTGCTTACTTCTCCCTCCCACTCCCTCCCCCTATGCAATGACAACCAAACACAGACAGCCAAAAAACCACTCACTTACTGTTTCTCTCTTCGTAATTCTACACAGTTACTTCTCCCTCCCCCCCTCCCCCTTATGCAATGTTGATGTGGCAAGTGATGCTTGCCAGGAAACTGTTTGTGACCCAAAAGACAACATTGAGTCAGGGGGAGGGGGAAGGGGATTTGGTAGTTTGCTTGTGTACAAGTGAACGCGCTTGGAAGGCAAATTTTTTTATAGGTTTTGTCCACGTCAGACCTCGTTTTCCAAATTATCGGTAGCCTAAAAGTTTCCACTGTCCACGAGCCGTGTCTAGTCGCACCAGTTGTTGTTTCTTTAAGTAACGTTTGAGATGATATCATGGTTTGCTTTTGCGGGTTGTAACAAGCCCAAAATAGATCAAGGCAGTCGAGATAAACAACTTGCGTATCGTACTGGCTAGTTGCTTTCGCTTTTGTTTGGTGAAGTTTGTAAACGCACGACGTCTATGGATCTTTTGAAAAGTTATGAAATTGATGAATGCAGTTCACAGGAACTGGTCGAAATGTTGTCCAAAGAATCCCTCCTTGGTAGTGATGACTGTGCCGTGGCGAATTTTTCAATTCAATTATCAAATCCCGCGGGAGCATCAGAGACAAATCCCACCATGTGCAAGGTGTTTTGAAAGCCTTAGTTGTGGTTTGCCAGGCTTGAAATTCGGTATTTAACGATTAACTTTACAATTTCAAGGCAATGATTCAATAAAAGTATGATTAACATAGATTTTCAACAGTTAACTCCGACTGCTCGTGAAAAGAATAGATAGTCAGTACCTTTTAATAGAACTGCCGTTAATCGTTGTTAATCGTTGAAATGGCTTCATGTCCTCCTGTTAATCGTGTAGAATGCTGGTATTTTGCGTTATCAAGAGTGATATGTCGACAAACAAGGACAAAGCTGGATTTTACGCCAGGAAATGGACACATTTTCTCTTGGAGAATGTAACTGTTTACATTTCTGACATTCCTGTCATGCACGTGGTAGTTTGTAACAGAATCAAATAAAACCGTGACAGCATTCTTTTCGTTGCTCCCGCGAAAA
Source organism: Pavona decussata (assembly GCF_977016875.1). Classification (NCBI taxonomy): domain Eukaryota; kingdom Metazoa; phylum Cnidaria; class Anthozoa; order Scleractinia; family Agariciidae; genus Pavona; species Pavona decussata. The sequence goes on from NW_028145568.1 coordinate 6,623,670, forward strand.
AGACCGCTTTCGTGTGCCCTGTTTGAAAGACAACGAGTGTATATTGAATACAAGTATTTAATACTCAGTGCATTGTCCTCTTGGTCATCCAGTGTCTATAATGTTACCAATATATCTTTACAACATGGTAAAATTTCTCAATGGCATTAATGCGAAACACAAATCGGCGTGAAAAAATACTGGACAATGGTTTTCAATCAAATTGCAGTTCACATGCAAAAGTTTGGACAAATCCAAGCAACATCGAAAAACGGGCTGAAATTCGACATAAGTCGGTTATGCTCCCAGCCCTTCAATTATGATAATTATATAATAATTATGCTTTGCAATGGAGAAATAATTATTATTTCTCCAGTGCAAAGCATAATTTCATCCGGTTCATTCAAAAGCAAAATACTTTCGGATTTAGTGTAGCTAGCCACTTCTTCTGAAACGTGTTTTTCAGTGCTTTTACAACTTCTGGCTTAAGTTCTTTGTGTTTGAGTATGGTATTTGCGGCCGCTTGCCAATTCTTGTTACACAATTGCTGCACTATTTGTTTAGTTTGCTCCTTGTGAGGAATTCTTGTTGTAACTTGGCCGGTAGAATTAACGATCACTACTTTAACTTGAACTTTAACTTGGTGTTTTCCACTTCAAGTCCAACCGCTCTGCAAGTATCGGCAAGGATTTTACCGTATGAATCTTTTCTTTTCGATGGTTTGAAAAGAGTTTCTGAAGAAATATAACCAGGTTTAGATACTGTTCCAAATTTTCCCTTGAAATTGCACTGACAAACTCTGCAGTGATCGCTTGGAGTTTCCGCGACTCCGACATCACAGCTTACAGTATTTCGTGGGTTTGACAAGTTGGTTGAAGCGTTTTATTTTTCTATATCCGGTAATCTGTAATCGGCTAATTTGTTGACAAGCTGTCAATCAGCGAATGAAATCAACCGTGACAAATCAGTGGGTGTTTTTCAAAATCGTGGTGCAGGCAAACGTTCCCTCGCCTCCCCACTCCCACCCCTGTCCACCGACTTTTTGCTCTCGCCCCAATTTTCGCGTTACCAGAATGTGGAAAAATTCGTTCTTACGGGAACGCTTGCTACGCAGGCTAACACTCAGATGGCAATGAAGCCCTATTATTAGTACTGCGAAGGGTACTCAATTGCCGAATATACAAAATAGAATAACTTTGATAACCTAATACCATGACCAAATGTCACACATCCTTTTTCTTGCTTGGGTGCTGGCATATCAATAAAAGTGAAGGCCTTGTTTGATACCTATTGCACAATACAGGTTTATAATATATAGTTTTTACATTCTTTCTGTATATTTTTGTTTCTAGACTGCTTTTACATTGCCTGCCATCATTGCCATGAGTGAAAACTCTAACTCTTCACAGAGGGAGCATGTTATACGGCTGTGTAATACGGCAGACAACAACTTTCTTGTAGTTAGTAAGGTATGGAATCAAGTTCTAAAATGAGAATTGACATGCTGTGAAACCTAGAATACAGATACCATTTAAAACACCAACAGACCCACTAAACTGTCCATGGCTTTGCTAATCCCCCCCCCCCTCCATACCCCACCTCTAACCCATTTGTTAGACATTTGCTAAGTTATTGGTCGTTGCTGCCTGCCTAATCTTAAGTCTTAACTCAATATCATGGAGAGTACATCATGTATAAAGGATACAGAATGCAAACCATGTTCCTGAGATTCAACCCATTTAAAGCTTTCAGGTAAGGTCACGCCCCACCAATACAATATGGCCCATTTAGACCATTTAAACCTTATGGTTCCAGAAATTGTATATGCCTCCCCTGACTTTCCATGGCAGGTAATTGGAAATCCTGAGTCTTTGGGAGGTCTAAAAAACCAAACTCTCTCAGTCTAATTTTTGGTTTCTTCTTGTTTCATATTCATTTTGAGTAACATGTCATTCAGTTTACTATCTTATCAATAATCTGGTACATTGTGCTTTACAGGATGGTCTTGTCTCATTTTGGTCTCAAAATATGGAATTTAAAAGAATGAAGCAAGCAGTACATGTAAGGGTACACAATAAACTTGACTTGACTTGTCCCTGCAGTTGAATGTTTTAATCTCACGATTTCCAGCATGTATTGACCAAACAGCTGTAATAATATTCTATAATCATGTTACAATATTACATCATCTGTGTTCAGATCGAGTTTCATGTAGGTGTCATTAGCAGCTGCAAATGGTGACCATAGCTTGCAACTGCATGTAGACTACTACATCATAACATGTGTAGTAATTTAAATATTATTTATATTTATGTGTTAATATTGTTGATGTTTAAATTCAGTTAACGTGCCTTATCTTAATTTTATCTCCTTAAAATCTAATTCTCTAGGCAGAGACCTCAACCAAGAAAACAAAGTGGATTACAGATTTTGTACTAATGCCTCAATTTACCAAATTTATTATTTCAACGGGGTAAGTTTTTATTATTTTAGAGAGAAATAGAAATAAGTATGTAACAAGAAAGTTTTGATATTTTTTGCATGCATGTTATGATTTTTTTTTCTTGGCAGAGACCTTTAATAATCACTTTGTAGTAAATCATTTTGTCATTAATTTTTGGAGAATTTATCTGAATAATTAAGATTTAAATCTAACAGCACTGTGAAGGAACTGAATTGAAGGATTTAACCACAAGCTAAGGAAAATTATTTTAATATGGATGTATAGGGTAGTTCAGGTTAAAAGTATGAATAACATTAAAATTAAAAGATTTACATGTATTATAACATGAAAAATAACTGGATTGCACTTTTTCTTTAGGGATAGGGAAATTCAGTTCTTTGAATTATCAACATTTGAGCCATACTGTCAAATCACTGGTTTAGAGACAACTCCTTTGAGACTTGATTACTGGTAAGTAAAATATTTGGATTAAATATATACACTGCCAGTATCTTCCTGCCTGTTCCCCTGACAATGTGCATCATGTTAAATAATAATGTTTGTTGAATAACTGGTTTCTTTCCTTGTGCAACTGGCTCTCCCAAAGCAAAACCATCAATATGGTCAAACTTGTAGGGATATTTGACAGTATTATTCACTGAAGTGGAGGAAGATAGAGGTGGACATTTACTGAACTGCAAATTAAAGTGGCAAGGTTCTTAAGGTTGCCTTATACCTTCAGAGGTGTCTTTCGTCCAAACAATGTAGCGTGTCCAGTTTAAACTGTAGATACCTAAACCCATAGATCAAATTAAAGCTTGTAGAGCTGGCCATCAAACTATACCAAGAATTTTGAAATAAAATGAATTGCCGAAATTGGACAGTAGCTAGTTTAACATATAAACAACAAAAACGTGTCTGTGATTTTTTTCTTTCGAAATATTTTTTCTCGGAGAGTGATTTTTGTACGATCACTCCGCTTTTTTTTATCTTATTACGAAAATGTTCCGTAACTTTCACTGCGATTGAGTATGGCAAAACGCAGACACGTTTTTTTAGCACTTTGGGTCCAGAAACTGAGGAGCAAATAAAATTAGCAAAAAATAAAATTCGCTTTGACTTGTAGCTTTCAAAAGGTGATTCGGACGCTTACATTTAGAGGTCGTGAAAAATTCGACAATTCACTTTATTTCAAAACTCTTGGTATAGTTTGATAGCCAGCTCTATAAGCTTTAATTTGATATGAGGGTTCAGGTAGCTACAGTTTAAACCGGACGCGCTACATCGCTTGTACGCGAGACACCTCTAAAGGTATAGGGTAATCTTAAGCAAAATGCAACTTGTAGGCTGCCTATAAGTCAAATTAAGCAACTTCTAGACTTGTTTGAAGTCAAACAAACATTTTTTGAGTAGGTTTTAGGCCCAGAGAGCCACAAAAAGCAGTATTATGCATGCAAATGAGTCTTTCTTTCATTAAATGCTAATAAGCCAGTGTCACAATATGAAGGGCTTGATGTATGACCGACCTATAGTGTATTTCAGATTGCTTTTTTTTGTTTTAGTTCAGATTCACCAGTGAGAGTTTTTACATGTGGTTTTGCTCCAATGTTTAATCTTCTGCTAAGTTGCACTTCATTTTGTGTTAAAAATGAAACAATCTTGTTCATCTTGTCTTGTGTGGGACCTGTTTATTAATATATTTTATTATTATTATTAATTTTTTTTTTAGTCCAACTGGACCAGATGAATGTATTATTTTGTATGGCGACAGCCAGGTAATCATTTCGTCGTAAGATTTATTCACTAAATTATAAGTTATTCTTTCCTGAAGTTTTTTTGTTCAAGAATTATAGTGGTTACCAATAACACACAATCTACTGTCTTCGTGGACGTCAGTCAAATAAAAGCCATTGAAATTATTTTCAATTGAATATTTCTGACAAGATTTCAAGGTAATTGACCCAGCAAGAAACTTAGGATTTTACCTTGCTAAGAGAAGGTAAACTTTATTTAAATTGATTTCCAAGCCAGATCAAGGGAAATTAAAAGGTTTTTTTGAATTAAAAAATAATACTTTTCACTGCATGCTATAATTTTCTCACTTGCACGCATCGCTGATTTTGCAAAATTATTACAGGTAGCTAGTGATTTAAAATGTACAAAAAAATACGGCTTTATCTAAACAGTGCCCATTTTTTTTATATAAACTGGCTTGGAAATCGACTTTCATAAAGTTTACCATCTGTCAGCAGATAAAACTGCCAATTTCTTTTACTGCTGCCTTGAAATGTTCTGAAGAATTCAAAATAATTTCAACGGCTTTTCTATGATTGACGTCCACCAAAACGCAACTTTATCGGAGTCTTTTGAAGGCAATAGGTCGCTTGTCATTGGTAACTGCTGTAAGTGCGTCTTGCTGGTAAATTATATTTAATTGCTGCTTGTGTTAGATTTGACTTTCACTTCAAGCCTGTGAACCATTTCAGAAATGTACATGGATTAATATTAATAATAATATATACACTCTGTTTATAATAAATTTTGATAATGTGCTGCTGTTATTTTGTTTACTACTAAGTTTAATACCTTTATTTTAATTTATTACTATATTGGTGATATAATATGTGGCATTTATTAACAAACATTTTGAAAATAATATTATTTTAGAATGATGTATTAGTCTAGAAAGTGACGCAGGCATACTCGGGAAAAAGAAATCCGAGTGCTCCTATCAGGAGTCTCCTGTAACTCAGTGGTAGAGCATCCGAACTAGTAATCGAAAGGTCTTAGGTTCGACTCTTGATAGGAGCACTCTGATTTCTTTTTTTCAAGTATGCCTGCATCACTTTCTAGAATAATACATCATTCTCATTCATTCACCAGGCTGGAAATATACCATCACATTTATTTAATATTATTTTAATTCTTTTATTTGCTTTCTAGGGATGTGTAAATATATTTATTATGAATTCCGTAGGAGAGACATTGAGGTACTGAAGATTACTTTTGCATTTATAATCATTATCAATGGTACTAGTTTAATGAATTATTATTTGTATTTTTTATTGTAATCATTTTTCTTCTCTACATTGTGGTTCAGCTTAATTTATCATGTTGTTTTGTTGTTGGCCTTGTACTTATTGGTCCAGATTTTTTTTAGCTGGGTTGCAAACTTTTCAATAACTTGACTGCTCTTACAGATCAACACAGGATACAAAGTTCTTTCTTGTTGTTTTCTTCTTTTCTTCATTCACACACGATCCTCAGCTTTGTGTTGTTCTGAGTGTGAACAAACAAATTAAAGGAGCTTGGCCGATGTTTCTTTAACTGGACACGATCCTTGTTCAGTGATGGCAACAACAGCTGTATATGTTGTTCTTCAAAGACAATACTTTTGGATGGTTCTCTACAAAAGGAGAATTAAACCAACACTACTGTTATAATATCAATCAAGTGAGAATGGACAATCAGCTTTTAGTTTGCTTGTATTTGAAATTCAATTTTAGCTGAAAATGATTTAGGTCTTCATCTGGTGCCAGCTCCCATTTGTAGTGTGACCTGTTGGCATAAGTTCCTCTTATATACAGCAGTGTGGCTTAACTTCTCTTCAAGTACCTGTAGTTAGCTTCAATATCATCACTAAAATTAATTAATATGTTACTAGACTGTTTGGTGTGGAGCCTGAAAAAGGATTTTAGTCTTAGGCAATAGAAGGGGCTTAATAAAGATGCAAGCCATGTGTAGAATTTCTGTTCCATTCAAGAGCAGAGAACTATTAAACAATTGTGTTTTTACACTTATCCTTTTTTTTGTGCAGAAATTGGAAGAAAATGCCGAAGGTTGAAGGAATAGCTAGTGTAAATATAGATAGGTATGTATTGTACATTAGTACATTTCATGTTTAAACAAGGCTAATTTGTAATATTTTACTTTTATTTTAAGCGGTGTCATTCTGTTGCTTTGCTGAATAAATGACTAATCATCAAATTTAATATTCTCTCAGCTCATACATAATCCTTCTTTGAAATTCAGAGATGGGTTTAAGTAAAAAATAATAATTTAAAAAAAAAAGGAAATTGTGTCAAGTGCCACATTTATTTATTATTTATTTATTTACACTCCAAAAGGCTACAGTAAAGTATTTTACACAGTAAAGTAAAATGAGATAAAAGAAACAAACAAAAACAACACATAAACAAACAAACAAACAGAAAAACTCACAAACAAAAAATGATATTTATCTTCACATCAAGGGTCCAAAGAATTTACGGTTGCAATATTTTGTAGTGTGGTACAATGTACTTATGTGCCATTAATTCTGTCTCATTGCAGTGTTGTAAATTCTGAAAATTCAAGATTTACATGTATCAGGTATTTAGACTCTGTTGTATCTGTAATGTGGTTGGTGTAAAATTGCCCTAAATATCACCTTTCTTGTTGACACGTACGTGGCATGCAATGGAACACTATGCCTTCACCTGAAAGGGATGGTGCAACCTCCTTCATTCCAAACTCGTTTTGAGTGTGAATTGCAAATTTAGTTACTTTATTTGTTCATACCAGATAGTTAATATGACAACTCTTTAAAGTAACTAATCCTCAAAAATATTTATGTTGTCAGACCAAAATATCTCCATCAGCAAGTACAGATATGTTTGAAATATTTTCAATAAATTGTAATTCAAAAGTAAGATTGCCAGTTCACACTTTGACAACTGAAAATGGGAATAGAGATGCCAATGAGACAACAGGTGCTTTAACTTTTGGGAACATCATCTTACATTGTAAAGACTGTCTTCTTCTGCTTCTCTTTCTGATTTTTAGATTTTTTTAGAATTTTCAGATTCGTAAAATAATGTGAGTTTTGTCTTCTCGTAGATGGAAAGTCCATGAAGACTGGGTTTCACAGCTGAAGTATTATGACTCGCTGAGAGCAGTTATTTCTTGTTCCAATCATCCAGAGACTGCGTTAGTTATTGGTGAGTTCCACATCTGTTTTGTCAGTAAACAAAGGTGCTGTCCAGTCTCAAAATGAACAGAATGGGGATGGTGGCTGTTGGATTGATTCCAGTCTTTCATTAAAAATTTTGACTTCAATTTTTGCTTGCATAATCTGTAAGGCCTGGGTAGCGTTGTAACAAAATCACTACGGATTGACAATATTTATTTGGATGGTTGTTGAAAATGCCATTTTTATAAAAGGATGAGTTTTTAGTAATATGTTCTGTTGTAAGATATAGCACATCTTCTGCTTCTGCTTGTAACTTCTCAAACCATATAATAATAACTTCTTTCACTATTTTATGCTTTTGCTTTCAGGTCAAACAATGGGCAGCACACATGTAGAGTCGCAGCTCCGCGATCCTACAGGTGCTTCAAAGAAAGTGCAAAACTCCACGGTTCGTGATATGCAACCAAGACGACGAATGGACAGCGACCAGACCGTGTTCAAGGTGTACAAGGGAGTCAAGACTTTTGACTTCTGTAAAGAAAAGAATGTTATTGTAACCGGAGGTGAGATATAGATTCTTCAAGTTCCTCTACTTTCGTAAGTTGTTTATTAAGTATAGTAAAGGTGTAGATAAGGACTGCGTTACCATAAGCATCCTCATGTTTTTTTAAGCATCTTTTTTTTTTTTTACATTTTCGAGATGCTTAGTATATGACGTAGGTGAAAAAGAAATAAGGTTTCTTCAACAATGAAGCACCCTCTCTGGAGTTCTAAAACTAATATCAGCACCATAGGCGTGAAATTAGATCTGTATGATAAACCTGGTGGTGTCAGTGGCACACAGAATTTAAATTGCAGATATTTGCCATCCCCTCCCTTCCTTTGATCCCTGTGTGATCTTTATGGTCTCTGTATCGTTGCATTGATTCCACAAACAAGAAACTTTGTTCAACCTTTTCTCACTCCTCCCAGGTGAATAAATGGGTGCTGAAAACCATAAATGACACCTAATGAAATGCCCACCCTAGGCCCTGGTTTCATCATGCTGCAGGGTTAAGCACTGCAGTGTGAGGCATCTTTAACCCATTACCATCCCTAAACAAATACGACATAAAGCCATGAACTTTATGCCAAAATCGCCTCCATGTCAATATTCTTTTGTTTGCTTTCAAATAAGCCCTGATTGTCTCGTTCATGGTAAAATGTTCTCTTATTTTTGAGCTTAAGAACAACTTAGGCAAGGAGGGCTAATTTGATTACAAACAAAAGAATATTAAAATGGCAGCCATTTTGGAATAAGCTCTATGCATTGACTCTCTTTGCTTTCTTAATTAGGAATGGACAGACTCGTTAGAATGTGGAATCCTTATGTTCCAAGGTATGCAAAATGCGCTTTGGAGTTTTGAACTCCCAAGTAGAAGTTATAGAAAATAAGGAATAAAATTAGAGATGCTGATTTAAAATTAAAAATAAAATTAGAGATGATGATTTTCAATACATCAACTGCTGTATATTTATTTCCTTTGTTTCAGTAAGCCAACAGGCCTTCTAAGGGGACACACAGCACCGATATTTCATTTATTTATTTGTCCAGAAGATGACAGAATTTTCAGTGTTTCTACTGACAAAACTGTTAAGGTTTGTATTAGTTAATTGCAGTTTGTTGCCTTCACGAAATTAGAGTAGGCAAAGCAGCTGTCTGTATGAGATCTGAAGCACAGTGTCTGTTTCATGATGTCCAAAATGGTGTTTATTTATTAATGCTGCACGAAAAAAAGGGAAATACTAGTAAAAAATTAATTCAGCTTGCACTGTCCATTTATTTTGAGAATTTCTTCATTTTACATGTAAAAGTTGTCCAAAATTTATAAAAGCGTTTGTTAGTGGCAATAGTCCCAACATGCAGCATTGTGTACTATTTGGGACAAAGTATCTCTTAAGTGAACAAAGCTGTTTACGTTTCTTCTGGTGTTGTAACATCGTTTTTGATGCACTGCAAAGGTAAATCACAACAGCATTCTTTTGTTCCGTTCTACTAAGGTTTGGGATCTCCATGATCATACCTGCCTACTGACTGTCCGTCCAAAGGCTCATAAGATCAGAGGAGATCTTGCTGGTGAGTGATCACACAGGGTCGAAGTATTGCCACACACTTTCTCTAACTTAAGTCAACATTTTAAGAAAATAACCGACAATAGTCCCTGGCAAATATTCACTTTTTCCTCCAGATACTGAAGAAATGTGTCTTTGGTCAGCACATATAGATACAAAGTTAAAAATTTTCCATTCACGGTATGGTGCTATTATATATTACGGATTCATTATATGACCAGCTCCCAGGTGGCATGAAAGCTCAGTTGGTAAAGCACTGGGCTAGTGTCGCAGAGGTCATGGGTTTGAATCCCGTTCTACCCTGACTCCTTGTTTACATGACTGCGATGATCTCTCATTTAGCAATTGTTTCATTTGCAGTTCAAATACGTGTATTTCATTCCGTGTTCTTATTACGTACACGGCTGTTTAGGGACATGGCATTGGAAGGTGCTTTAGCTGAGGTATACCATGTGTGATCATGATTTGGAGACAGTGACTAATTTTTGAATGACCAAATATGCAGGCTTTGCACCAGTTGAAACGAATGTTTGGTTTATTGACAGAGTTAATAACTAAAGGTAAATTGGCCACAGTAAAGAGATTTGAGTGCTGACGTTCGATCTGATAAAGAGCTAACACTTGAAACATCAGCAGTCGACTCTCTTTACGGTGACCAATTTACCTTTAGTTATCAACTCTGTTGATTAACCAAACATTCGTTTCCACTCCCCACTGACGGAGCACCACAATTTCCTAACCCCCTAATCCATTTGCTCCAGTTTCTCAGTTCTTGCTTATTTCTAACCTTTAACCTTTATTATATTGTAAGGTGTATTCCTGTCATGGTAACACCATTGCTTTTTCTTCACTATCAGCTATTCACTACAACTCCTCCAGCAGAGGTCTCGCTGTAGCTACATCAGAACAGATAGCTCTTCTACCGCTTAAAAACAAGTGAGTGAAATAGGTCTTCTGGATGGTTTTCTATTTGGCGAAGCCTAAAATGTGTTTGTAATAGACTAGCAATAGTTATAGTTACATGTATATTGTAGAATACTCGATACTAAGTGTTGCAGAAAATTTAGTGTTGTGGCAATCAGATGTGTGGAATAAATAAGTTGACATGCAAAACGACAGTTGCATGTTTATGAAAAAATATATATCCTCAATTTTATCGTGTTATTTCAATTTTCCTACTTTAGAGCTTTTTTCTTTTTAAGGTGATTCCGTTGAAAAAGAAGGAGTATTAAAAATTGTCTAAGACTTGGTCCAGTTCATGACTATGTTATGAGCATTACAAAAATGCAATAAAAAATGGGGGTCACCGTGCTTGTTTTTGTGCAACCTGGATGGCTATTATAGTAAATAGATGACCCACGAGGTTTATATTAGGAACGCTAGTAACCAGAAAAGGGAACTATCATATCTATAAAAATTAATTTCTTGCATTAAAATATCGAAGCAGTTCAACAAAATTTACTTTAATCTTACACAACAAACTATTTTAATTGAACTGGAATAAAGATTATGAAAGAAATTAAAGATTTTGCTGCGTGTGCACGTAAGCAGCACTACCTTAATACGTGCTTTTTAAAGCATTCAAATGAAAATATCTCAAAGTAGAGTATTAAACTTTTCTTTAAATCGCGATATATAGTGGTCAACCGTATGACATTTAAATTGATGCATTAAAAAATGGGGGTCACCGTGCTCGTTTAGAAGAAAAGGACCATTTATTTTCCTGCCGAGCTTAACCTCAAGGAAATCCCGTAATGTTGTGCGTGCGCGCGCTCGTACGCGCGCTAAATGACGCAAAAAAATTATGCGCAGCAAGGATGCGCAATGCAATTCAACGGAATCACCT
>NW_028145568.1:6642500-6670000 GCF_977016875.1 Pavona decussata
TTACGTGATGTAAAATTTATTTTAATCTTTTATGTAGGTATATATACAGGTCACTTATGTTGTATATTTGTAACACTCCCTGACGAAGTGTGCGTTTGTCACACGAAACGTGTAGGACAAAATAACTTGTTTTACAACTGTAAGAGTTCGCAGACGTGCTGCTCACTAGTTTATCTAAAAAATTCTTTGACATTGCAGTCTGTTCACAAATCCCCACCCCCTCGGGGCAGCTAAATCTACTAAACGCTTCCAATGCCCTACCATCTCGGGCATGATTTTGTATCAAATCCCCTACTATTCCCTTGTAATCCCCACCTTGTTCCGGGGGGGGGGGGGGGGGGGGGTCAGGGTTTTCGTTGACTCGTGCATAATTGTCTGGCTCTTATTCTGGATATTGCAAAGTCAACATGACAATCACTTGGGCCTTTTGCTACTTTATATATATGAAAACTAGTAATAATCAAAACTGGATTAGAGTTAACGTTAGGTTCTCTCTCCTTTGCCAAGTTGGTGATATCATCTGCCCCTGCAAAATCTGCAGGGGGTGCCATATACATGTCCCAAGATCCTTTCATTCATGGCAATCAAGGTTGACTCCAATCTGTGTAAGGAGTGCGTTCTTTTGATGTAATTGTTGAATGCAATAAATGTCGTAAGTCTTATAATTTATTCAGCAGAAAAATTTTTTTTTGCAGTCCCTAGCCATCTGTAGCTGGTTTTTAAAGTTAGTAAATTGTTTGACATAAAATCAAATAACACTTGGGTAATTAAATCCTCAACTCAGTGTCCCTGTCAAAATCTTTACCAAAAAAATCCATCATGCAGTTAAGGGGTCAGTTATCCCCAGCAGTTTTTTACACGTTGCTACATGAGAATACACTTGGAGTAAAGTAAAAAAAAAAACACAACAATTAAGGGATAATGAAATTTTGTGCTGTGCAGTGCTGATGCAACTGGGGAATCAGAGAATTATATCTGGAGTGTAAATTTCTGTGTGTGAAGGAAACCACTTAAATTTCGCATTGCCCTAGTGAGTACATTTGGTCCATCAGTAATTAAACATTCTGGGGTAGTGGGTTTGAATCCTGCCAAGGTCAAAGAGTTTTTCTTTAACTTGCATGGACCACATTTCCTTACTGAGGTAATACTGAGAAGAAAATTTAGACTGCAGATTTTATTCTCTGGTTTCTCAATTTAGGTACAGACCTTGCTGTCCTTAAAAGCAAAATCCCAATTGAAGAAGTCATTAAACACTACACTGCTGCAGCCTCATCACTCAATCCAGCTTATGGATAGCACCTCATCGGAGAAGTCCCATTCATTTTTACACAGCAAGATACCTACCATGTATCATTTAATAAGCATTCTGTAGAAATATTCCTTACTTTACTTTTCATCCTCTGGTTTTTCCGAGAAAAAAAAAAAGGGTAGGTACAAGAGTGATTTTAAGAGAGTTGAGTGTGCATATAATAGTCGTCTTCTGAATTCACAAAATGATGAACAACTAATACTTTGCTTGAAATATTGCAAATTAAAAGCATTTTATTACTTCATTCTTCAAAACAATCAGTGGTTTAAACTGTTCTTACATAAATAAAGAAGAGTTTGCATAAGCCCAGTGGACAGAATGGAAAAGGAAAATAATATTAGTGTTTTTCCTTAATTGTTTCTGAAAAAGGTAAACCAGACTATGTGATAAGGTATAGAAAACTGTAGCACTGGTCACTGACGTCACAAAACCCATGAAAAATAATCAGTTATTATAGGGTGATCAAAAGTAAGTAAAAGATTTAACAATTGACTTGGGGTATAACATTTGTTATAATGATATGTAAATCATTACAGTGGAATACCAATAATTGTTTTTAACCTCAAAGGGAAACATAATTTTGTTCCAAAAAAAGGTAAGAAATTTAATATACGACTGGATCTATCCCTTGATGGGGAAAGTGCACAAAAACGTTCACACAAGAATGCACAATTTACAAGTTTATTAACTGCTTCAACAAGAACGTCCATTGTTAACAAAGTGATTCTTGAGGCATACAGTGTTTTCATCACATCTACAGGTATGGATCTGTGATGGTAAATAAACAGCTTACATCAATTTATTTTTTGTTACAATTTAAACAACAGGTCTTAAACTCTACCAGAAAAGGTTACACCCGCTGTGTGTGGCTTTTGTGCCTAGGCAGTGGCAGATTCTTAAACAATCCAGAGGGAGGGTACATAATTTATGCAGATGAGGGCCTATGATGATTTTTATTTTTTCCCTTTCATGTTTTGAAAGGCCCCTCTCCCCCTCCCCCACCCGATGATGTTCTAAATATATTTTTTTCTGGCACCCCCTCATGAGATAGTCTGCAAGCCATTGTAAAATACCTTGCCCACTCCCTCTATCACCCTTTTTAACTTTAAAACCTCCTCTAAAATGGCTGATACAAGCATTTCTGAGTATTAAAATTTTATTACATTTGCGAACTTATAATTAACTAATAAATTTCACTTTCAAAAATCGTTTACTAAAAATTAAAAGGATAAGGCTGATATTTACTGCATGACTCTAGAGAATGCAGTGGTGTTATGTTGTAAACCACATAATATAAAGAGCTGTTTGCTTTGCCAAGGAATCATTCTAATATTCCTTCATGCAAATACTTACATCGACCTAGCCCCATATAACCTGCTTTTTTGAAAAAAAATTTTCACATCATACAAATTGATTGTAACAAGATATCAATAGATTCTTTTTAAAATTCAATTCTTTTGGAGATGAAATCCAATAACGGACATTTTTTAATGTGGTCTTTATCATAAATACTGCATGGACAGTATTTATGATGCAGTAATTATTAATTTTTTTAAGATAATGCTGTTGTCAAGTCAGGTTCAGAGATGCCAAATTGTCCAGAATTTGGAACTCTAATTACTGCATCAGGATTCATCGAGCACACATTAAGACAGTGGCCAAAGGGAAGCTGAAAGGACTAATTCTACAGTTGGAGATGCCATTATCTATGGCAATTCTATAAAATGGGAATTTATATGTTCTAAGATTCCATGAAAAAACAGACAAAGGAATTTAGAAGATAACTGTGACTAGCTGACAATGAAAATCACAAACATAAAGAATGGAGAGCAATGCATGTCCAGAGGGTTGCTCATGACATAGCGTTGCGCACTGACGATGCACCTGTTCTGTCAGATGACATTTTAAAGGGAATTTGTAACAGAGGGGGAGGAGCAGCCATTAGTTTTTTCTTCTTTTGTTAACAGGACCCGGCTAATCATGATTACATGAAAGCATCCAAAAGTTTAGAAAAACATGTCCCCGGCTATAATTATTTTGCTAAAATTTGTGACTATCACTATGATGTCGGAGAGTTATAACTGGAATTTGACAAAGACACCTGCAAGGTTAAGAAAGAGCAGCAATGCGCTTCATGTAAAAATGGTTGGCTGGCTCCACAATGGGCAGAATTCCACGCCCTTTCTTGGATAAAGAAAAATTAAGGTGTTTTTGAATCTCCGGCTACTTCTTTAGATGGAACAGCACAACCAGTTGATGACTTAATGCCTAAAGCGCAAAAAAAAAATTCCTTCAATGAAGGAAAGCTGAACACAGTGAAAAAAATTAAAAGAAAAATTACAGACTTTTCTTCAACAGTGTACCTTTGTGGTTTCTGAGGAGCTAGTTAAAATATACCTAGACAATTTAAAACATCTCCATTTCTCCAATTAGATTTGCGAGATCAAGCAACCGTCGAGAAGCGACGAAACCGAGACCCAATATATTATTGGCAAGAGTTACTAGACCTTACTACTATCTGGAGGGTTAAAATCTCTATGTTTTTGAACTTGACACAATTCAGTTGAGTTACTTGAAAAAACACTCCCTTCCACACACTGAGAAAAAGTTGAAAAATGAAAACTGGAATGGGCTAATTACCAGTCACCTACAAGAAGCAAGGGGACATGTTTTTGGTGAAAATGAAATCATGTTTTGATGAAAATGAAATCACACTAGTTTTACACTCGCTTTTAACATTGTTTAAAAAGACTTAATTTTAGCTCAGTCAAAAATACTCACACATCTAAATCTTTGCCGTTATACCCTATTATTTTAAGTATTTGTGTTTGTTCTCTGTAAAGATTGTCACAAATAAATGCTAAAATTAGAAATATATAAGCTTATGCGAGAAAAACTTGTCAGTTTATATAAACTGTAAGCTTAAGTTTATGTCAACGACACTGTGTAGCGAGACATTTGTTTGACTGACTATTTTACCTGAGAATAAAATTTTCTTAAATGAAGCAAAATGGAATGAGATTAGAAAATAAAACTCCAAGGAAAATAACAAACATGGACCGAAAAAACGAGCTCAAAAGACTGCTGTTAAGTTAGCAGTAGCTAAAAGTTAAATGAGTTGCATGGTCAACACTGCAAGAAAAACAATAAGCTTATCTTGCAAAACAGCAAAGTTTTGTCAACAAAAATATACTGTCACATAAATAGATATAAATATACTCGCCTCTTTGGAGAATTAACAGTCCTTTTGTGCCATTGCTGATTTTTTCGTTCGTTTTAAAACGTTAAGTGAGCGAAAAGTTTCACTTCAAGAGGAAAAATCCAACGTTTCGTCGTGCCGGAACAGAGTATAAAAATGATTTCTCTTCGGCCGCTCTTCATGATCTGGCGTTTCCGCCGCTTAGTCGCCTTGCTCTTTTTCCGGCTGTTGGAAGGCAAAATTGGACGAGATTAGAATATAACTCCAAGGGAAATAATGAACATGAACCAATAAAATTACCTCAAAAGACTACTTTGAAGTTAGCAGTAACTTATTTTATAGCTTTATAAGCTTATAAACTGCGTGTCAACACTGCAAGAAATCAATATCTTGCAAAACAGCAAACCCTCAAAGTTTTGTCAACAAAATCACAAGAATATACTCGCCTCTTCTGAGAATAACCAGTGCTTCTATTCCATTGCTGATTTTTTCGTTCGTTTTACGACGTTAAGTGAGCGAAACGCTCCACTTCAAGAGGAAAAATCAAACGTTTCGACGCGCCAGATCGGAGTGAAAATGTTCGGATGCCGGTTACGCTAAAAGCTGGAAGGGTGGAACGGCGAAATGGGGAATGGCGGAAAATCACCCCAAATTCTAAAGCGAGAAAAGGCGGAAAATCACCCCATTAGAAAATAAAACTCCCAAGGAATTAATCAATATGGAACGAAAAAAATGATCTCAAAAGACTCCTCTGAAGTTAGCGGTATTTAGCAGCTTCAGCTTAAATTAAACGGCGTGTTAACACTGCAAGAAATCAGGGGCAAGAAATCAAGATCTTGCAAGACAGCAAACCAGCAAAGTTTTGTCAACAAAATTACATGAATATACTCGCCTCTCCGGACAATAACAAGTCCTATTTATTCCATACCTAACTTTTTTCGTTTGTTTTACAACATCAAGTGAGCGAAACGTTTCACGTAAAGAGCAAAAATCCAAGTTTCGTCACGACGGATCGGAGTAAAATGGTTTCACTTCAAGATTCTGCCAGTCGATTTGTTTCTCCCGCCGCTAGACGTCTTGCTGTTTCTCCCGCTGTCGGTCACATAAATTGACTTTGTATTTTGTTCTCTTCAAAAGAACTTTTTGTTTTCTTAATTAAAGTAGTTGGCGATGCAACTTCCAGCCAAACAAACGCGGGTCGCAGTACGGCTTCACACACCTAAGTTTTCCTGTGGCTGCGTACGGGCGTACGGGCGTACGGTCGTATGGATGGACAAAAGTGACGTCATAACCAAACCAAAATTTCTCGCATTCACGGGTTACCAAATTCTCTTAGCTATGGGGCTCCGCACGCACGCCTCCGGCGTGCGGAGCTCCGCTAAAATGTAATATCCAATCAGATTTCGATTTGCTGGATTTTGACATTGATTAGCCCAGAGGTCTTGCTTCCTTGGTGCTGACCAAAAGGAACGCAGCCTCTGGGAACGAGATTGCTTAAGCCAAAGAAAACGTTTTAATCCAGATACCTTATGATGACTGTTATGATGTTACATGTAAAACCAAAATACTGCATTGTGACTTTAGCCAATCTGTGCATACTGAAATAACGCAATCAAGGGGAAGTCCTTATGTATTTCGAAATAATTTCCTCCCGGCTACAGGGTTGTCTCCATTGTAAGTGATACATTAAGATTTCTTTGTTAAATGGTTTTGTTTTGTTTTTTTTTTCTTCAGAAATTCATCAAAAGACATGATAACGACTCACAGGGAGCCAGTGATGTGTGTGAAGTATAACAAGAGCTTTAAACACATCATCACGGCTTCAGAAAACTCTGTAAGTTAAAAACTTTTAAAGTCAACTTTTGACTGTAGACAATATTTAATGATCCACCACAGAAGTAAGCTGGGTGTGTATTGTTTAGAAAGATGCATGAAAAAGACACTTGCACTTACTCGTCAGGATAACCAGTGTATAGAACACTCTGCATGCATGCTTAGCTACGTTGACCTCAAATATTCAAAACTTAGTAAGTAAGAACTTTATTTTACTTTGTTAAATACATACAGCACACAGACTGCTAGTTGGACCGAGCTGAAAAATATCTATATAATAAAGAAAAAACTTAAATATTTATGTAATATTACTTAAATATTAATGTAATATAAAAGCAACCGGTGGGTAACGATAACATCAAAAATTACATTTACTGAAATGATTCTTGAAAGTCCTTGACTCGAAGTTGTAATATTGACTTCAAGACGGTTCCTTACTTAGGCCCTTAAAATCTAATATAATTAAGACCATAAGTAGTTCTACAAATGGGAATCGTTAAATAAGATATTGGATCCCCTGAGATTATAACCTGAAGCACGCAAATGGAAAAGATTCATATATAGAGGTGTACAATGGATCTTACCTGGCAGGGAAGCAGCCGTCTGGGCCAATATCGAGCAAAACCAAAAACGATTTACTGTCTTCCACACTTTACGCTTCTTTTCATCCTCCTTGGATTGTGATTGGTTACTGACGTCGACATTTTGCGCAACTCCGTAGAAAACGGCTCAATAATACCTGCTCTTTCTGTTTGCAGGTGATAAAAGTGTGGGATTTGGAAACAGGTCGTTCAGTGTTTGAATTTTCACAAGCTCACGGGGACAACGCTGTCACTTGTATGAGTTTTGACTCCACAGAAAGAAGGTAAGCCCCTGGCCAATCAGAGCCGCTGTTAGGGCAATTGGGAAACTTGTGTTCACCTGGGACTCCAAGGGCCAGGATTAGCGTGTTCTTGCGATGGCTTGTGTGCTGCTCTTCTACTCTCAAACGTGTCTTATTGCAGTGTAACATTACCTAAAAATGTCAGGCATGCGGTTTTTTTTTACTTTGCTATTTGACAGGTTAATCACGGGTGGAAGAGATGGAAGGCTTAGAATATGGAACTACAACAATGGCCACTGTCTCAGAACACTGGAAAAAAGTAAGACTTGGCTGATGCTCAGTCTGAATCGTAAAATAGCTCTTAGCTCGTTTCAAGTTTGTCCTAAGTGTTCACAAGTATTTTTTTTCGCTGCCTTCGGTGTGCTAAAAATAGCTTTAGCAACGAAAACGTCACTATTTAAATGAATTCGTGTTTTTTCAAACGTCTTTACGATTATTCCAACTCGCTTTAAATGTCAAGTCTAGGTGAAATTTCCTGGAGTTGAATTCTTGTAGACCGCACACAAGTGTGTTTACTTCCTCCATAAAACGTCCCATCAGGAAATTTCACGTCCTAGTCGTGCAGTGACGGAAAAGAAATGTACCAAAAATTGTAATGCACGTGTAGATTTGTTGTTTTGGTTATTAAGCCTGTTGCTTTTTTTACGTTCTCATTTTCGTCGCCGTCGTCGTTTTTAAAGCTCACAAGCAGGACCCTTGTACGGGACGTCATAGGTTTGAATCGCGCCAGGGACTCAGATTATTTCTCTTTTCTGTGCTTGTAATAATGTGAACATCTCATCTTTAAACAAAAACTTATTGAGAACTAATTGAGAACCTTGAACTAATCCGTTCTTTCCTTGGTTTTCAGAAAGCGATATTGACGAGGTTGCAGATTTGACTTATCTTGTCTTGAACAAAAACAGGTAAATAGGCTGCCTTCGCTTTAGCTTTGACATCCGCAAATAGTTAGTCCTCTCCGTGGCTCAGATGACCACATAGGAATGGCGGTCCCGTCTCCAATTTGGGACGTAAAAGAACCACTGAGGACATAACGAACCCTGCCTGTGACCTCCCTGATTCTCTGAAAGGCTTCTGAGCGAATGAGACCACAACTGTGTATAACAGCCAGAGCCGGTCAATGGCACTTGCCGAGTGCTGGGAAACACGTGGCACACAAAGTGTGTAGCCTTTGTCAATATCCAAATAATCTCAATTCTGATACATTTCAGTCTTTCAATTGTTGTTAGATCATCACAGTAGTATTGTAAAATGATGATTTTCCATATTCTTTTTACCTGCCTGCTTGTTTAACAATACTTGGATGTTGTAAGAGGAAATTTAGTTTTGATCCTTGTTGGGAATTCACGGGTGACGTTACTACCATGCTTTTGCTTTTGCAGATATATAATCTCTGTTGGCTGGGACAGAAGAATAAACTTATTCTCGGTGAGTAATTCGAACGCAATATTCACACAACATTGCTTTTGCTTTTCCTCGTTTTCTCTATTTTCCTGACTTGTGTTTGATGAAGTTCTCGACATTGCTTACTACAGTAGTTTCTCATGTTATTTTCTTTGTGAGCAACCTTGTGATTGTGATGTTAATGACGTTCCTTACAGCTGTTTCTCGTGTTTTGGTTGTTTATGTCTGACTTGTTTTTGTGCTCATGTACTCGATTACTGCTGTTCCTAGTGTTTTCCGCTTACGGCTAACTTCTCTTTATACTGATGTACTCGACATTGCTCTCTGCTTTTCCTCGTGTGTTTCCCCTTGTGTCTGTCTGGCTTGTGTTTATGACGATGTCATGTACAATGGTGTATGGTTTATTTTACGGTATGTTTTATAAATTTGTTGTGACAGGATGACAATGAAGACTTTCATCATGTTCAGCATCCATACGCTTACTGGAAAGACGACCTGGTAAGAAGACAAAACAATACTTTTTTAATAAAGATTGAGTTTTGTTCCTTGCTATGATTTCGTCTCCATTGCTTCATACAAATTTTGAAAATTTCTTTTAGGTCAACGGCCACAAGGAGGACATTTTGTCGATAGCAGTTAGTCCACCAAACCTTTTGGCAACATCAAGTTATGATGGCGAGGTACGTTATCTATTCGTTTATTTTTAACCCTATATCGACGAACAAAGACCTCCCACTAACTAACATCTCTTGTGAGGGGCGACTGTCTCACCCTTCTACGCCCAAGGTAGTCTCCGTAACTTGACTTTCACTCTTCGCTTGACAATGGTATACAACGTGTGCTGTAGTTGTTAACAATCAGTAACGCTTTCGAGCTCTATCTTGCTTGTTCCAGTCACTGCATTATTTGAATAACAGTGTCATTTATCTGTTGCTTTGTAGATTGTTATCTGGAATCAGATTTCAGGACATATATTCTGCCACATATATTCACCGTTTGCTACCAAAGAGGATGGAGATACTCTTTCTTCACGCGACTGTAAGTAAACATACCATCTCACCCGGGTTAGGCAACTCGGCACCACCATCCCTACGGGGCCAGTAAAGTGTTTTGTTACCTCCATGACTAATTTCTCAATTTGCTCCAATGTCATTTAGGTTAATTTGTGGGACATTTATTTGGCCTTTTTTGTTGGGTGGTTATGCCGCCATCCTGCCGTAGAATTTTTTTTTTACTTGTTTGCTCACGTATTTCGCTTCTCTTTCTATGATTTATTGGGTAAGAGAATGACGGCTTGTACTTAAGTTAGTGTTGTTAGCATTTTGTTCAGCTGAAGAAACTTGGATAAACTAAACTAAAAATCTTTTTAGAGGATATTACACGGCGGAAGATATGAATTTTATTTTCGAGTGGTAAAAACAATATTTTACGAAAGAGCGCAGCGAGTGAGTAAAATATTGTTTTTAACACGCGCAGACTGAGATTTAGTAAGAATCTGAACAATGTTTTCATTATGCCCTCCTGTTTCTTTGTACCAAGGCCAAACAAAAAATCGAATGTTAAATTTAGGTTGGATTTTCTCTTTTGTATCCTAGTGGATGGTGGGAATGCCATCAATAAAATTATATTCCTGAAAGCAAGAGCCATGAAGAAGGATGCCGCTACTCTGGTGGCCAGCGGTCCACAAGGTACTCTATGTAATAATTCACACCTTCCACTCTGTTTAGTCGGACTTGCAACAACTGCCCTTTCGAATGGTAGAATATATTCATATCCCAAAGACGAGAACGTTCTGAGCCCTCGGTTTCGCAGGGCGTTTGTTTTGTAACATAGATACGATACTCACGGCCATCGTCATAAAAGCTTTTGGAGTGCAATAAGAAGCGGAACTTGTTTCGTTAAAAGCGTCACTCATCAATTTCGATCGACCCCATTTTCCTTAGTTCCGTAATGAACTGCCCCTTTTTTACTATACCTGTGCGGATTTCACTCCTTTATTTTTGTCCTTGCGGTTTACTTGAGTTGTTTTATAAGTGAGAAACATCAAACAACCCGGCTTTTAGAATCAGGAAATTTGCGAAAACCGTAGTATTAAGTTGTAACACCATTGTGTTTCAGGGCTGGTTCACTTCTGGAATATCTACACTGGCGGAACACTCTATGCTACCTTCTCTCCGGTATGCAGACTCAGTTTTATGCGTTTTTCTTGCAGTATCATATTTACATTATTTCAAAACAAGACCAAACGTTGGAAAGGTAACACTAAATTGTGTATGTCTCCTTTTCAGTCCAAGAATGGTATTACGACCATGGCTTCTGTTGCCAAGGATACCAGACTCATTACCGCTGATTCAGCAGGTTCGTTATTGTTGCTGTTGTTTTTATTGTTTGTTGTTATTGTAAAAGTAAAATAACTGCAAACGGAAATCTATGACGATTTCGTATCGTTGCACTGAGGCCTCGTCCCACAATTGAATGCCTTTTTAAACGTCTCCGTTTTCATCGCGCAGAAAACGTAGCAAAATATTTTCGTCCACACGACTTGGACCTAAAGTTGCTCGGGTTGCACATGTCTAGATCAGCTCGGATATGGACTGGAACCAATGCGTCGTGTGACGCTATTTACGTCATCATTTTCAAACGTCTTCGATTTCACCTGTCCACGCTAAAAACAAAGCGTTTTCAAAAGTCTCCGTTTTCATCAACTTTTTCCGTCGTTTTAGTATGGACGATACTAGGCGAAAAGGTATCAAAAAGTATTTGTTTTCAAACGCAAATACATTAGTGTGGATGGGACCTGGTAGTTTACCAGTTAACGGCTTTGATGTTCTGAAGTCATGCTGGTTCGCTGAACTAATTATTTCACGCACATCAGTGGACCTCTTGGTCTAAATAAGCTATGGTTCAGAAAATTTTTCGTTGCGCTATTGATAATTATTAACCGATAGACAAAACCAAAGGTTAAATCAGAAGTTAAGTGGGACGTGTGGTAACTTTTCTCGATGAAAGGTCAAGGTAGTTCTCAGTCCACCATACCGAAAAAATGGTACATTTACCCACAATTCTTAGCGCAATAGAAACCTGAAAAAACCCAAACGCTCAAAACACGCAGAAAAGTTCTTAAAACTTCAAACCTACCATACACAATGTTGTTAGTACAGGGACGACGTTCGCAGAAAAGAATGGTTTTTGTAATAATAATGGGGTGAAATAAAGTATAAAGTATTGTTTTCCATGTGCCTGTTGGCTGTGTTAGGTTCGCAAGATACTGTGGTAAAATGTACACGCCATATTTTTTCGTACAGGTGATAGTTTTATCGCTAATTTTATCTAACATTTGACGCAGGTTTCATTTCCGTCTGGGATGTGGAAGATTACTGCTTGAAGACAAAAACGTCTCAACCGCCAGAACGTGAGTAACATTTCGAACTATCAATTTCGAAAATTTGGTTCCTAAGCCATGCTCTTTAAATGCTATAGGATTTATTTTTACTTCAGGCTGATACTGTTTGGTCGCCATTTGGAAAAGGCGTTATTGTTTATGTTACCCCTCTGACATTATTACTCATGCAAGCTTTCTTTTCTTCGTTCATTGTACATGTAACTTCTATTCTTCACATTGTCCAGGCCACTTACTCTCGCCTAATAACCTTGTTTGTTCTTTCTTAAAGGTTTGTTTTTCTGGCGTGCTCATGTGCAAAGCATTACTAGGTGAGGAAATATTTTTACATAACAAAATACTGTCTCCCTTGTTGAATAAGTATGGGGCCAAACAAAGAAAAAAATATTTTGCTCGTTTTAATGTTGAAAAAAAAAAATGAAAACTGACTCGAAAAACTAGTCTTGTTATCTTCCAGATATGTGACGCCTTTTTTTTTTTTCTGTTACCCTGCTACCAGAGGCTTTTACTTTTGTATTTCGCGGCGGAGTAAAAGGACGCTAAACAAACCAACTGCGCGAAATACCAGAGACGCGAACAACTTCGTACATGCTAAAAACGTGCCAGAAGGAAGCACTCTGCTAGCAGGGTGGTTTCCGTGGGTCCAACAAAAATCAAGTTTGAATAACTTGTGATTTCTCTTTTAAAATCGTATTTTTATTATTATTTTTTTTCCAGCATTGAACCATTAGAATACATGAACTGTGAAATCCTAATAAGCTCTTCTTTGGACTGCACTGTGAGACTGTGGACCATGGAAGGACATTTTGTTGGTGCGTCTTTTTTTAATATAACCTTTATTCCATATTCCAGTTGAAGTATTTCTTTCTCTCACATAACCGAAGAGTCGACTACCACTGGCTGCTTCCTTCGAAAAGAACTTAATTTTTGTTGTGAAGAATAGGAAGATTGTTGCAAAACGTTAAAGCAACCACAAAATAAGTCAACAACGACGTTCACATAAATATTCCAAAACAAAGTGAGCACACGAAGCCTATCCACTTGCAACGAAGCAGGGTAGTTTACTCAGTTCAAGAAATAATTCACATTTATTGTTCGTTTAATTCGCATAGTTGACATTTGTCCTTGCGCTTTTTGGGAGAAAGAAATATGGAATGTAATTACATGTAAAGCCATTTGTTTTTTACCTGGCTAGGTTTTCGTCGGAGATGTTTCTTTAGGTAATAAAATTACTTAAATGACAGAGTGGCTTCAAACTGATACACTAAATGGATCAATCTAATTTCTGGCTGCACAATCACAATACGTATTCTATAAACAAGATAAGTCAACTATCTGAGTGACTCATTCTTTTTTACAGGAACTCTTGGTCAACCCAAGATATGGGACATCACCAATCCCGTGTCTTACCAACATCCCATGGCGCCCTACGACGTGTTAGTGGATCCACAGACACTTCCTAATCTGCCTAAGGACGGCGATAACAAACAACCGACTACAGAAGATGCTAAAGATACTGACAAGTCTAGTGAGGTTTGTACAGAACATAGAGCAATGTTGAGCTTATAATTAAGGATAAGAATATCATCTGCTCTCTGTTCGACTTGTACGCCATTCACCTCTCGGAGTTAAGGCCCGTTTAAACGGTTTCAACATTTGCTTCAACATGCGTTCCAACACAGTTGTTGAACCAAATATCGGGTGCGTTTGAACAGGTCGTTCAACATTGTTGAAAGCTAGTTCTCAAACTCATTAATAATTCATGCTGTAAAAAGCCAATTAATGACCTCCATTTCGGTCAGGTGGATGAATCTTGATACCCCAATGAAACACCAGATGAAACACCACCAGGTTTTCATCTGAGATGAAACATGTTTTTCATCTGAGATCAAACATTTGCATTTTAATGAGATTAATTTCTTATTGTTTCATTTGAGAAGACATGTCAAAAACTCGGGCTTCGTGCTTTATCACGGGTTCCAAATACCTCGAAACAGATGAAAGCACTCGGCCTGCGGCCTCGTGCTTTCATCTGTTTCTCAGTATTTGGAACCCGTGATAAAGCACTCGCCCTCGTTTTTGACATATTACTTAAAAGTGTGTTGAATCAAAGTTAAATTGATTTAAACCTTCATTCCACATCGATTCAACATTTTCTTTGTTCTTGAAAATGTTGAATGGCGTTGAAACCGTTTGAACACTCCGTTCATCCAACATTTGCCCAACATCCGTTCAACTTTTGTTGAACGAATGTTGGGCAAATGTTGAAACCGTTTAAACGGGGCCTTTAAGTGTATTACTTGTGTTTGTTTGAATATTGGGATGATTGACTGCAGTTTTTTCTGGCACTTGAATTTAATTAGACGCGACTGAATCGCGACCCATATCTCGTAAATTTTAGTTTGGTTTTTTAATGTTTATTGCATTCTAACGAGGAAATAATTGGTACATTTTTGCTTTTGTGTGGTGTAGACGGACTTGCAGCATGGACCGTATTTTTCAAGTTTTATCGGGAAAGAATCCCTTGTGTGAGTAATTGTTTCCTACCTTGTTATTTAGATTTTGTTTAGATTCATATTTGAGCCCAGGTCAGTTTGTCTTCTATAATGTCGTATTCCCTGCGAGTAAGCTTACGTGGCTCGGTTTTTCGCGAGAGTCACATATATTCATTTTCAACAATTTATTATTATAATGACGAAAAGCAAAAACGCAAAATAGGAGCTGAGTGCGAGATATTGAGTGCGGAGAAATTATTACACGTAAAACCTCTCAGACCGCTTTGGCTATTAGCAGGATCTTTGACAGGGTGTTTATCGTAAATGTTTTTGCTAATTGCGTCTTCACATTTTAGGATCGATGAAAAGGACATAGCTGCTGAGTTAAAGAAAAAACCGTGGAAAGAAGGCTGTGGGAAAAGGTAAGCAAGAATTTCAACAGTCCGGTGTATTACACGTTACCATTTTCGTTCAGTTGCCTTAGAAACTTTTCTAGGTACGCTTTGGGGAACAAGTTGGGTGAAATATTGGGTACGAAAAATAGTTTGGGCCGTGACGCAATTGTCAGCTAGTTGCTCTTGCTGTAACGGTTGCAAGAAGTGGAATTTTAAGGGGATGTGTATGTAGCGCTTTTCAAGCAAACAAACTGCTGTGACCATTTGTGTCATGTGTTTCTAAGAGTGGTTAAGCACTCCGATTTCATAACGAACCTTCACCAGTCTGGTTTTCTTTGCGTTCTTTCGTGGAGCAGTCGCCACCCGAGCGGCGCTCAGTAAGAAAAATGTATGACACAAAGATTGTGAGAAACACTTCTTCGTACTATAGTATTTTAAAAAGCCTGAAGTAGTCTAGCCTCCTACTCAGTCGTTTTTAAGGGTGTGTGAGAGGCTAGGAGTGGTCTTGTAACGTCATGCCTCTGTGGGAAAAAGCGTTGCTTGGTTATCAAACTGCGTATATCACGTCCACTGGCATTGTCCTAATCTATTTTTCTTTGATGTCTCTGTAGATTACGTCACGAGAGACTGAAGAAAACTCCTAAAGATGTTGGCGGACCAAACGCTTATCAAACGCTGACGTGTTTTGAACTGGAAGACACGCCTGTACTCCCCAGTCCTCCCTCGTCCGCGTCTATTGATGATCCGTTTGATATTAGAATATGAGCATTTTTCAATTTAATGGGAAAAGTGATTGCCCTGAATTGCGCCACACTCACTAAGTGTGGCGCTAATGCTTCCAAATTGGTGGCTTTGTTATGCCTTAGAATCGACTTTGACAGAATTGTTAGTCTTAAAACTTGTTCAAAGGGAGAATGCTATGATACATATAGCTACTTCCCCTTGAAGCAGTGGCGGCCTTGTTGCTCCGTGAAAAGAATTTGTATTACTCTTAATTTAAACAATTTTGTTCGAGACAATTGAGGCTGCTCACAGGCTATAAAATTCTTATATTTTTGGAGAATAAGGCTAATATTTTCTTGGACTAATCTTGGGCGAACGAGGAATACTATTCAGAATTTCGAAATATATGTTCCTTTTACAGACAACTTCACACAAGCATTGCTTGTCTATACAAAAATTGCAACATGTGCAGGCTTGCTTGGTGTTCTCAGGGCGATCCTGCATTTCTTCTTTCTACTGAATAGGAAAATCGCTCGCAAGGGTGTTATTAAAATCATCTTAACTCACGGTTATGATGGAAATTTATAAAAATATAAATCATTTTGCTTTTTTTAACAAATATCAGGAAACACTCGAGTTTGCTGCTAGGTTACTATAGTACTGTATTTACACTTTGAATTTCTATATTGTTTGTCAAAGACAAGTTCAGACAAAAATTTGATTAATGCCAATTGCGTTTTCTCCTCGATAAGCGTTTTTTTCAAAGTTTTTACTTTGTGATTGCATATCATAAAATGCTCTGTTGCTTTTTAATTTAGTCATTACAAAATGGTTTGAAACTTTTTCGTTCGCAGGAAATTCTATAGTAGGTTTTTCTGCCTTTATTTTTTTAAATGTCATTTGGGTTTGTTAACACTCAGACAGTGTCCGAGCGGGAGTGGCATTTGATAAATAGTAGAGAACATGATGTCTCTCCGTAAAATGCAATAGTTTTGCAAGGCGGTACGATGCTAGGCCGTTGTGTTTCGTGGTTGATACAAACCGGCACTCGATAACATTGATCTCAAAAGGGTATTTACTGACGCAGGCATTTTGATGTCAAAGAACTAGTTTTAGGTTATTTATCTTAAAGGTGTTATTTATTTAATACGGTGGGGGTATGATTTTTGTTATTCCTGTAAATGCCTTGTATATTTATTACGGACCGTCAGTGTGACGTGTTAAATTTAAAGTGTGTTGTATTATACTTTTTAAAATAATATCAAGTGGCGAAGCAAGATGTAAAATACATTAATACAAAAGAGAGTGTGTGAATAATCCGGCAACGGTTCTTTCTAAGCAAAATAAATGTCTTGTCTAGAATTGCTAGAAGTCTGTGCTTGTCTTTCTGTGTTCTTGTTTGGGAGGCCAAGTATTTTTTGGGGAAAAATCATTGAATGGATGAGTGATAACTTTTTTTTTTGTCAAAATACAAGACTAGCCGAAGGAAAAAAATCCTTCTCATTGGGGACACAAAATAAAATAAATGAATTAAAAAAATAAAATATAAAATATAACTTATATTTTATAATCTTTGACTGAGTCAAAGATTAAATACATCAAAGTTATGGATAATCAAGTAACATATAAGTTGTCATATTTTTGACGTGAAACGCGAAATGCTTTTCCCACTTGTAGCATCTTCGGTGATTTGCAGTAAAGTGGAAATTGAGCTACATAATTTGTAGTGAAGGCACCAGCAATATTCTCGTGAAAGCCGGACCAGTTTCGTCATACTGACTGCTGGAAGTTTCGTACGTTGGTCTTATGACCTGACGTGCTTGAGCATCTCGGATGCCTGTAAAAGGAAAATCTTCTCGTTTCATGAATAATCGGGACAAATTTATGAGTTCGTCAGTGATTCTTTCTCAACTCTGCTGTACGATCAGTTCATGTTTCGTTCCCAGTTGCAGGGCACAGGTGTGAAGAGAAGAATCCTCCCCATCAACCTTTGTACTCCCTTGTCACGCATATCTATCGAGACAAGTCAGCGATCAGTTGTGGATATGTTGAAACATCCAAACTTGGGCAGATCGGGTTGCTATCGGAAATACAGTTTTTGCTTTTGGCGCGTTTTGACGTCATCAAGTCAGCCGCAAGACGCGATTACGATAACTTGATTATGATTGTAACCTCTAAACCACCAACACCGAGAACACAGTACCACTCCCGATTATTGTAGCTTGGAAAATTTGTTAGAACTCATAAAATCGGATGAGGGTGGAGGTGGGGGGGGGGGGGGGGGGGCTCTTAGTTTATCCCAAAGAACGTTTCTTTTACCAGGAGCCCTAGTTTTACATCAATCGATGTTCGAACAATCTGGTTTTTGCAAAAAACGAAAAGTTATCAACCATTTAATGGTCCAGGGAAACTTCCACCAACTTTGGTACATGCATGGTGACCGGTAAAAATGCGCCTTTTTAGAGGTAATGTTTAATCCAAGCTATCCTGTCAGTCCAAGTGTGTTTTGTCCCTTTCCTTTCTTTGATCACTAGTGCAGGTTAGTGTATTTCTTACCAAGAATCAAGCGCAAGATATCGAACGTTAAACCTAACAGGACGGCTTAATCGGAATGGCACACCAACAAGGGTGTAACAAAGAGCGATGACCGGTCTTGAGCTTCTCCCCCTTTCCCTGAGGGCTTCAGCAAAAGTAAGTAACGGTAGTGGGGGTGGAGTAGGTGGGGATGAGATTAGAACAATGAGGCTTTACAGTAACTATACCTTTCAACGGAAATATTTATTTTATAGCGATTTGCCTTTTTTGATGCCGTTTCCTTTTTTTTCCATACCGTATCCCGTCATTAAAATGTTTTCTCGTATTCTGCCTTCGTCTAAGGCACTAGATTCGTATTTTACGGCAACAGTAAAATTTTGCAATTCACGCGCAGATCACGACTTACCAAAACATCCTTAATCAACAGACTTGCAGGGAAGGGACAGGTTTCACTCAATCCTTTGATTATCTCTATTTCCTAAACGAACTGAAAAGGGAAAAGAAAAAGAGAAAAGAAAAACACCCCTCCGTTCGACTGCATCACGCGTGACATCAGTCATGTTTAGCGTGACGTTTAACACAACACAATCCAAATTTGGGCATAAGCATTCCGCTGAAATTTGTTTGCGTCTGGTGATCCGTGGGCACTCACCACAGTGACGAAAACCGAAAACGAAAACTCTGTTCTCGGTTACGAACTACACATACTTCTCGTGTATAATGATCGTTTTGTGTCGCAGTGCGGCCAAATCAGCTATATCTTCACGGGAAAGCTACTTATAGAGGACGTTCTCTATTCTGTTCTTCGAGCACATTCGGTTTTCTACGCGAAGTGAAGTGAAATGAACCGTCGAAATTGATGTTGCGGATATTGGAAAGAGGCAGTCACGTCGTTATAATTTTTAACTGCTCTAATTACTGCTTTGCCCCCCTGGTTCAGTGGATGATTATCAATCACAGTGTGGAAAATCTGCTGTAAATGATCGTTTTTTTCAATTTTTTCGACCCGCTTCGCATTGTCTGAAGTTAGCGATCCATGCTCGCGCTCGCCACAGATTTTATCTATACGATTGCTTTTGGGGCGGAGGATTATTGTGCAGATATCCACAGGATTATAATAACATCAAGATGTATTCGTTCAACTCCGAACTGAATCATTCTCCAAGGTTGAGCCCGGCTTCAAGTGAATCTTCTATCGGCTCACCTTCACCGACTACGAGCCCTGCTCGTGGAAGTGTTAGCGACAAAACCATGACAATGGCTGAACTACAAGAAGAAAATGCTCGGCTGAGAAAAGATGTCGAAGCAAAGGAAGCGAAATTGAACTCTAGCATGAGAAGCATAAAAATGTTTTGGAGCCCAGAACTAAAGAAAGAGAGAGCGGCGAGGAAAGCTGAAGAAGAGAAAAATGCGAGGTTAAGAGAGCAATTTAGTGTTGTTTCTGAAGAGTCCCAGGTAAGTGATTCGCTAACTATTTCAAGTAACTAATGGCTTTGTTGTGTTGTAGTTGGTCCCCTCTTATCCATTGCTTGCCATGAAATGCGCAAGTGAACGTTCGCCTTTCCATGTCAAACGGAAGTCGGAATCCCTGAAAAGAATATTTTTAATGTGACAATTCATGAATGAGTTGTCTTGTCTTGTGTAGATGATCGTAATCTATACTTAACGATATTGCGCCTCAAAACTGATCGATTTAGTGGCACTCAAATTCCATCTTAACTTATAAAACGGGTTAAATGAAAAAAAAAAGTGCCGAAATAACTTCAAGTATCGATGTGCATTATTTATACATTCAATAGGAGGTGAAACAATAGAACTCGCTGCAAACACTTATACAAAGTTATTGTTATGGTCTTCTGACAGCTGTGGGCATCAACCGTGTCTTGTTTTGTTGTTCTTAGCAGAAGAACATTGTCAACAAGAACAATGCAATGTTCTAAAAGATCATTTATCGTTTATTTTAATGCCGATGTCTTTCAATTATCTATAGTGAAGTTACGTTGTTTAGTTGTCGAATTCGCTTTGGTCGATCAAGCAACTTATTATTTCGATATCTTCCAAATGAGAGAGGTTTACCAATGAATAAATGACTTGGAAATCGGCGATTTGGTGTAATCCGACTTATTTTCTTGTCAGATAATTCCCAGTTTGACAAATGGAGGTGCCAAATTGTTTCATTTAACTTTCCTTCTGCCCTAGCTCCATTTGAGGCACATGCGATGGGAATAGAAACCAGAACCTGACAAATGAAATACAATGATCTTTTATTCCCAGATTTCACATAATCCTTGCATGTATACATTGTAGGCTGTTGGCCCTTCCTACAATTCAGGGGCTTCATAAAGGGATGGGCACCAGGCAAATTGACTTGCTGAGAATTTGATTTTGCTTGCCTGCTTTGAATATCTGCACAAATTTTCTTGTCATAAAGAAGTGCAGTTTAAACAATATTACCTGTCTGTGAAAACCAATTGCCCTCCTACATGTAAAAACCTACTGAACTCATTTCAATTCTTTCTTCTCCCAAGTTGAAATATGTTTCCTGTTTTTATTTCCATTTGTTGATGGTGTAAAGGAACAAATTTTCAGTGTATTACAATGTAGCCATACCAAGTAATTTAAAAAAGTGGTAAGGGTTATAAATTACATGTAAAAAGAAATAAGTGTGGGATTTTTTGTGAAGTTTTACTTGCGACAAATTGTGTCAAGGGGGTTAAGTTGGCTTGCTAGAATTTTAAGTGTATATCTGCACTGTCTAGTGATGTGAGCTGTAGTAATCTGCATGTGCGAGTTGATGCAAGCTCATGAAAGAAAAAATTCTATACAGTCCAAATTACTGCCCTATACATGTATGTTAAATAGGGTTAAGGTGGCTCCCTAGAGTTTTAACCCCACATCCATACTAGTTAATGATGTACATGTAAGCTTTAGTAATCTGTACACGTGAGCTGAAGCAAGTTCATGCAAAAAGAATTCAACAATACAGTCCATATTAGAGCTCTGGTGCAGCAAATGTAAAGTATTTTAAAGAAAACATTTAACACTCACTCAAAATGGATAAAATGAATTTGTAAATTTCATCCAAGGAGTTTACATCAAGATTTGAGCAAAACAGTCCCTTTTTCCTGCATGCTCAAATAACAATCTTTGTGAATGCTTCCTCTGTGGTGTAGATGTAATTAAAATATTATTGCCCATTTGGGATAATTAATAACTTAAATGCGATTTTATTATTTTAGCAAAGAACAGCAACAATTCGAGATCTTCAAGAACAGCTGCAGAAACAGCGAGAACACTCTGAACATGTTTCCACTGGTCATCTATCCCCTGCATCTTCTTCATTGTCTGTTCACTCCCAGGATGGACTTCAACGCGAGATCGAACTTTTACGAAGTGAAAAAGATCGACAAGACAATGAAACATTTATACTCCAGAGATCACTGGAGGAATTAAGTGCAAGACTAGAGGTCCAACAACACGCAATACAAGCTAAGGATGAAACTATAGCACAGCTTATGGGGATGATTCAAAGTAATAAAGGAATTGAATCTAAACAACTTGAAGTGCATAAGGAACAACACAGCACAGATAAAAAGAAACTGGCAGAGGCTCTTAATCAACTAGCCAAATTACGAGAAGGTATTGACGAACGGGACAGAGCAATAGCATCCTTACAAGAGGTACAGTAACTACAATTTTATTATTGTTAACTTATTGTTCTAATAAGATTAAATTTAGAAATACAGTTGACTATAAAAATTAGCGAAAAAACGGAACGACGTTTCGTTGTCATCTTGGAACCATTGTCAGGTAAAGAATCCAACAGAAAAGATAATGATTTTGTCTAAACTCAAGTACCCAGATTCTCGTATCAACTCTACCATCGCCCACTTCGTTACTTCTGTGACGTCGCAAGACATAATACCGATGCCTCAAACTGACAATATCCATCAGATATGGTAATCTTACCATTCAAAGACCAGAGGTCAGCTGACATAGTAAAGAAACATCTCTCTGTCTTAAGCAACAAAATTGACCACATTTTACAGCCAGTTTTCAGAAGCCGTAAACTTGGTAACAATCTTAAAGTGCAGGAGCCTAAGCCACCTGTAATCAATCAACAGTGTGTTGTGCATAACTTTGTATGTGATCTGTGTGATGCAGATTACATCGGCTATACCAGCCGTCACCTTCACCAACGCATTGATGAACATCGGTTCTCTGCCATCGGGAAACACCTGAAGAATAATCACCAAGTTGACTCAAGCAACTTCACCATCCTAAAGAAATGTCAGGGAAAGCTTGATTGCTTAATCTTTGAAATGCTTTGGATCCGCAAGAAGAAACAGAGTCTAAACACCCAGTCAGACTCCATTCACGCGAAACTATTTGTCTAACGGACTTAACTCTCATTTTATAACACCTCTCTGAATGAACACCGGGCAGTTACTTTTAGTCTTAATTTAATTTATTCTATTTCACACCTTTACTTTCTGTATAAATTATCTTTTCTGTTGCATTCTTTTCTTGATAATGGTGCCAAGATGACACCGAAACGTCATTCCATTTTTTCGCTACTTTTTATAGTCAACTGTAGAACTTATTGTTCAAAATTTAAATAAGCAATTATCGAGAGTTTGGGTCACATTGAATAAATCAAGTGTGTGCAATAATTAAAATAGGGAGGGATTTCTTAAGTGGAGTTACTTCATAAGTGACAATTTGACCCTAAAATCCAAATTGGTCCAAATAAGATTTCACATATACTTATTGGCATCTTTGACATACCACATGCATATGCAAGTAAGTTCAGCAAATAATCCTACTGAATACCAGGTAAAACACAGTGCTGAATGTCACAGGCAGCCTAAGCTCATTATCTGATAACATAACTGTAATGTTGATTTATAGACTGTGTATTTTGGTGAGAAAAGGAGCCCTTTTGAAAGGTTTGAAAATGTGTATGTGATTGGGATGTAGGCTTTATAGTATTTTGGTGAGATAAGATCCATATTGAAAGGCTCAATCTACGTGGTCCAAATTCATGAGGATGTCAGGCAAAATGAAAGAAAAACATAGATCGAGAAGCATCTGATGGTGTTCCAAGCTCATTTGGGTGGTGTTTTGGGTGGTACAGAGCCGTTTTGGTGTTAAAATGGGCCATGCTGTTCACTTGGCTTTTTTTTTTAATGCTGGACACCATCATGGAGCAATGTTTAAAAAGAAAGAATGGACAGTGTGTAATTAAGTAAGCTGATATAATTGTCTAGTGGTCATGCTGCATCACACTGAATCTGATGGTGCGCTAAGAGAGATTTATTTTGTCTTTTTTTTTCTTTTTTCATCTTCGAAAGTTGGCAATTAAAGGGGAAGTATCACGAAAATTTGATGTCATTTCAAAACCCAAAAATGTTTGTCTGAAAACAGAAACAAAAAAATAATTGTCAGTTTTGTTATAAATTATCACCTCAGTGCAATAAAACTGTCGATTAGTGTCTCTGGCCAGAGACAGAGTAGGCCAATATGGATTGAAACTTGAAAAATATTAGGCTAATGTTTTTCAAGTTTGTGTATTTTTGTTTCCAAAATGCGCTAGAACAGATCACGAGTTGTTCCTTTCAAGAATTGAGCTGATTTCTTTCCTCTCGTTGTTCTAGAATTATTTTGTAGCAAAGTGAAGGTCTTATTTCACCATTTTGAACAAAAGAGGTCAAAAACCCCATGATACTTCCCCTTTAAAATTTGATTATTTGACACTTTTACCAGACTGAGTAGACATCATGCAGGGGTTTTATTAGGAGCCGGGACAAGGGTACTGGCACCCATTTATTACTGAACATGGTACCTGCCTTTGGAGAGATTTAAAGCCAGTCTAAACAAGGCAAATTAATGAGCAGTGACTGTCTATGACTGTCTATTCTCCATTACGAACACTCCTATCACAAAAAATAATGAAAACCCTGTGCTTGTTTTCTCTCCACAGGAAATCGGCCATGCTAGAATCAACAATGTTAACGATGAATTAAAACAGTCTGCAAACCTGCTGTCCAAGGTAAAACCAGTTTTACTAGACCAGTTATTTTTTTATTGCAAGCATGATTATACATGTATATACAGCTGTTTCAACAAAGGTTGTCCAAAAAAAAGCGTAAAAGCGTACAGGACAATGCCCAAAGGTAGTCTGGGAAATACCCAATAAATTTCAAGAAATGCTGAGAATCCATGTTGCCTGCCATCTCAAGTCTTTGCTGTACGAGCAAGGCATTATGGATTCTGAGCTTTTATTGAAATGTTATTGGGTATTTCCCAGACTACCTTTCAGCATTGTCGTGTATGCTTTTACGCGGTTTTTGGACAGTCTTTGTCGAAACAGCTGTATGTTGTTGTGTAATAACATGCTTCCTACCTTTTCCATAGGTTTCATGAATTTTGTTATAAGTTTTCGCAAGAAATTTCAAGCTCAGTGTTATATGAAATAGCATTTCATTTGATTTCCAAATGCTGAGAAGTGGGTTGAAAAACCAAGGTACAGTTGTTTTTTTTTTTTAATCAGCTTTGAGGTGTCTAGAAATCAGATGAAACACTCTTCTATATTAATTATAATAACTTGAATTGAATACAAAAATATTAGTTACATGTAATATTTCTTAAGTTATTTCCACAAATGCCCAGTGGCCATTA
The DNA here is from genome assembly GCF_977016875.1 of Pavona decussata. Classification (NCBI taxonomy): domain Eukaryota; kingdom Metazoa; phylum Cnidaria; class Anthozoa; order Scleractinia; family Agariciidae; genus Pavona; species Pavona decussata. Next base: position 6,667,358 of record NW_028145568.1, read on the forward strand.
TCTTGATTAAAGCCAGTTTATTTTCTTCTTCTCTACTGATGTTACGCATGTCACATACAGAGTATACTGCAACTTACCTCTCTGTAAGCAGTGTTATTAAGGTAATTTTTGTGGGTATGATCTCCTCAAGAATGTTGCTGAAGAATTTAATTTTGCCAAGCACCACCATTTGTGAATTGTTCTCTTCTTGCCAAGTACCAAACCAGCTAAATATCATCAGAGTTAAATCAGAAACTGGAAGAAATACATTACAATATAAGGGCATTTCATTAACAAGATTGTTAAAGTTCCACACGGCTTCAACAACTTTTTAAACAAATTTTGAAAAAGGATTCAAAAGATGTTGATTTTTTTTCTTTGCCAAGGAGGCATGCATGATAATGGACAAAAAATATGATTTTATGTATTTTTAATTACATCAAATTGCTGTTTTTAATTTTTACTATCTTGAGAAATCTAAGTCATTTTTTTGCATTCAGTGTTAAATGATAGTTGGTTCACATCTGCCCTTTGTTTTAAACCTACTCATCAAATAAAGTATGTACAGCTATATATATGTATGTGTGTGTACATTTATGTGGTATTTTGAAATATCTTTGCTTTGAACACCATTTTGTTAATTGTATAATTTTTTAATTGTCTGATTATTTAAAAGAGCTACATACATGAATACAGTACTGCTCATTAATGTAAGTTGACAGTCTCAACTCGATCCTCACGAGAATTGAATATTGAGGATTCACCACAACAAACAAAAACACTGCAATAATGAGGGGCTGGGAGCATAACCGACTTATGTCGAATATCCCGACTGCCTTGATCTATTTTGGGCTTGTTACAACCCGCAAAAGCAAACCATGATATCATCTCAAACGTTACTTATAGAAACAACAACTGGTGCGACTAAACACGGCTTGTGGACAGTGGAAACTTTTTTAGCCTACCGATAATTTGGAAAACGAGTCTGACGTGGACAAAACCTATAACAAAATTTGCCTTCCAAGCGCGTTCACTTGTAGACAAGCAAACTACCAAATCCCCCTCCCCCTCCCCCTGACTCAATGTTGTCTTTTAGGTCACGAACAGTTTCCTGGCAAGCATCACTTCCCACATCAACATTGCATAAGGGGGAGGGGGGGAGGGAGAAGTAACTGTGGTAGAATTATGAAGGGAGAAACAGTAAGTGAGTGGTTTTTTGGCTGTCTGTGTTCGGTTCTCATTGCATAGGGGGAGGGGGCGGGAGTTAGAAGTAAGCAAGTGGTTTTTGTTCTGTTCGTGTTTGGTTTTCTCAAGGACTTTTGTCCACGATTGTAAAACCGCGAAATGTTTTCCAAACCAGGGAGAGCCAAAATTCGGACAAATCTGTGCAAAATCAAAAGCCGCGCTCAAATTCGACATAAGTCGGTTATGCTCCCAGACCTTCAATTTACATACGCATAGCGACAACCGGAACAACTGAGTGCCGTAACGCATAAAGCATTTGAACGCATTTCTACATTTCCGTTGGATTAAGGCAAAATAGCAACTTAAGCAAAATTGAAAGCCCCTTCCAATGCTATGAAACCGTGAGAGAAGCTGTCATTTGAACATAGCAAGAAACTACCATGTTGATCACATGGGGAAGATTTTGGTCACGTGCTAGGCAACCAAAATCTTTCATGTGTATCAAGTTTCATTTGGCAACAAACATGAGAGGAGGAACAAAATTCACGGAATGAATGAATGTACATAGTCAAAATTTACAGTGGTCCTTGGAACGAAAATGTTGTGGAAGCTTGCTGTTTTTTATTCAATCTTTATGGATTGCCCCACTTGTACCCAACTTGTGCTATTTTCAGCCCTTTGAAAAAACCTGGGAGTGCTTTGTTTTGTCGATTGGAGACCATGACAAGAACACACACTTCCATCTTTGTGTTGTGTTGTTACTGCGAGTGAAGTTTTATTGTTTTGCGTGTTAAGTTTATCCAGGAAACAGTCAAACAACAAGCTATTACTTTCGTGGCCTTGTGAAACTTGATACACTGCACTTGACTCAATTCTCCATTACTGTGCCTCGATCCTTGATGCTTGTGAGTTTCGAGGATCCAGAATCGAGACTCAAAAGTGACTGTCAACCTACTTTTAAACAGTACTGTAGATGTGATATCATCAACTCATGGAGGATATGTGTATTGGTTAAACAATTATTTTTTTCCATTTTTATATGTATTTAGGATAGCCACATTGCCGAGTTGGAAACTCAAATTACTCAGCTAGAAGCAGAGGTGTGTGTGCAGTTTCATTATTATTGCCAGAGTAAAGAAGTTTAATACCTCTTTCATTTTTGAGCTGCCTCATATTCCAGAAATTATACTTTACCTACATGAATAAATTTGTTTTATCTAATTAATGTTATTATTAGTAGTAATATATTGAATAGTCAAGTACAATATTTATCCAGATGTGATCAAAGGTAGCTTTCACCACCCTTTCTTTTATGTTGACATACAAATGTCCCAATCTCTTACTGTGGTTACATCCCAGTCTGTCTTGGTTAGTATTGAGTGTCAGTTAAGAAAATATTGTTTCATTGATATAAACTATGTGACCGTATAACACATTTGATTGCACTGGCATATAATTAAATTTTGTAAACTGCTGAAG